>NW_027469844.1:0-58857 GCF_051020765.1 Lasioglossum baleicum | reverse complement strand
GTCGAGCAAAAACACGTGCGAGAGGATGCATCCCGCAGGCTAGTCGAGTAAAAACACGTGCGAGAGGATGCATCCCGCAGGCTAGTCGAGTAAAAACACGTGCGAGAGGATGCATCCCGCAGGCTAGTCGAGTAAAAACACGTGCGAGACGATGCATCCCGCAGCCTAGACGAGTAAAAACACGTGCGAGAGGATGCATCCCGCAGGCTAGTCGAGTAAAAACACGTGCGAGAGGATGCATCCCGCAGGCTAGTCGAGTAAAAACACGTGCGAGAGGATGCATCCCGCAGGCTAGTCGAGTAAAAACACGTGCGGGAGGATGCACCCCGCAGGCTAGTCGAGTAAAAACACGTGCGAGAGGATGCATCCCGCAGGCTACTCGAGTAAAAACACGTGCGAGAGGATGCATCCCGCAGGCTAGTCGAGTAAAAACACGTGCGAGAGGATGCATCCCGCAGGCTAGTCGAGTAAAATCACGTGCGAGAGGATGCACCCCGCAGGCTAGTCGAGTAAAAACACGTGCGAGAGGATGCATCCCGCAGGCTACTCGAGTAAAAACACGTGCGAGAGGATGCATCCCGCAGGCTAGTCGAGTAAAAACACGTGCGAGAGGATGCATCCCGCAGGCTAGTCGAGTAAAAACACGTGCGAGAGGATGCATCCCGCAGGCTAGTCGAGTAAAAACACGTGCGAGAGGATGCATCCCGCAGGCTAGTCGAGTAAAAACACGTGCGAGAGGATGCATCCCGCAGGCTAGTCGACTAAAAACACGTGCGAGAGGATGCATCCCGCAGGCTAGTCGAGTAAAAACACGTGCGAGAGGATGCATCCCGCAGGCTAGTCGAGTGAAGAACACGTGCCAGAGGATGCGTCCCGCAGGCTAGTCGAGCAAAAACAGGTGCGAGAGGATGCATCCCGCAGGCTAGTCGAGCAAAAACACGTGCGAGAGGATGCATCCCGCAGGCTAGTCGAGTAAAAACACGAGCGAGAGGATGCATCCCGCAGGCTAGTCGAGTAAAAACACGTGCGAGAGGATGCATCCCGCAGGCTAGTCGAGTAAAAACACGTGCGAGACGATGCTTCCCGCAGCCTAGACGAGTAAAAACACGTGCGAGAGATGCATCCCGCAGGCTAGTCGAGTAAAAACACGTGCGAGAGGATGCATCCCGCAGGCTAGTCGAGTAAAAACACGTGCGAGAGGATGCATCCCGCAGGCTAGTCGAGTAAAAACACGTGCGAGAGGATGCATCCCGCAGGCTACTCGAGTAAAAACACGTGCGAGAGGATGCATCCCGCAGGCTAGTCGAGTAAAAACACGTGCGAGAGGATGCATCCCGCAGGCTAGTCGAGTAAAAACACGTGCGAGAGGATGCATCCCGCAGGCTAGTCGAGTAAAAACAAGTGCGAGAGGATGCATCCCGCAGGCTAGTCGAGTAAAAACACGTGCGAGAGGATGCATCCCGCAGGCTACTCGAGTAAAAACACGTGCGAGAGGATGCATCCCGCAGGCTAGTCGAGTAAAAACACGTGCGAGAGGATGCATCCCGCAGGCTAGTCGAGTAAAAACACTTGCGAGAGGATGCATCCCGCAGGCTAGTCGAGTAAAAACACGTGCGAGAGGATGCATCCCGCAGGCTAGTCGAGTGAAGAACACGTGCCAGAGGATGCGTCCCGCAGGCTAGTCGAGCAAAAACAGGTGCGAGAGGATGCATCCCGCAGGCTAGTCGAGTAAAAACACGTGCGAGAGGATGCATCCCGCAGGCTAGTCGAGTAAAAACACGTGCGAGACGATGCTTCCCGCAGCCTAGACGAGTAAAAACACGTGCGAGAGGATGCATCCCGCAGGCTAGTCGAGTAAAAACACGTGCGAGAGGATGCATCCCGCAGGCTAGTCGAGTAAAAACACGTGCGAGAGGATGCATCCCGCAGGCTAGTCGAGTAAAAACACGTGCGAGAGGATGCATCCCGCAGGCTACTCGAGTAAAAACACGTGCGAGAGGATGCATCCCGCAGGCTAGTCGAGTAAAAACACGTGCGAGAGGATGCATCCCGCAGGCTAGTCGAGTAAAAACACGTGCGAGAGGATGCATCCCGCAGGCTAGTCGAGTAAAAACAAGTGCGAGAGGATGCATCCCGCAGGCTAGTCGAGTAAAAACACGTGCGAGAGGATGCATCCCGCAGGCTACTCGAGTAAAAACACGTGCGAGAGGATGCATCCCGCAGGCTAGTCGAGTAAAAACACGTGCGAGAGGATGCATCCCGCAGGCTAGTCGAGTAAAAACACTTGCGAGAGGATGCATCCCGCAGGCTAGTCGAGTAAAAACACGTGCGAGAGGATGCATCCCGCAGGCTAGTCGAGTGAAGAACACGTGCCAGAGGATGCGTCCCGCAGGCTAGTCGAGCAAAAACAGGTGCGAGAGGATGCATCCCGCAGGCTAGTCGAGAAAAACACGTGCGAGAGGATGCATCCCGCAGTCTAGTCGAGTAAAAACACGTGCGAGAGGATGCATCCCGCAGGCTAGTCTAGTAAAAACACGTGCGAGAGGATGCATCCCGCAGGCTAGTCGAGTAAAAACACGTGCGAGACGATGCATCCCGCAGCCTAGTCGAGTAAAAACACGTGCGAGAGGATGCTTCCCGCAGGCTAGTCGAGTAAAAACACGTGCGAGAGGATGCATCCCGCAGGCTAGTCGAGTAAAAACACGTGCGAGAGGATGCATCCCGCAGGCTAGTCGAGTAAAAACACGTGCGAGAGGTTGCATCCCGCAGGCTAGTCGAGTAAAAACACGTGCGAGAGGATGCACCCCGCAGGCTAGTCGAGTAAAAACACGTGCGAGAGGATGCATCCCGCAGGCTACTCGAGTAAAAACACGTGCGAGAGGATGCATCCCGCAGGCTAGTCGAGTAAAAACACGTGCGAGAGGATGCATCCCGCAGGCTAGTCGAGTAAAAACACGTGCGAGAGGATGCATCCCGCAGGCTAGTCGAGTAAAAACACGTGCGAGAGGATGCATCCCGCAGGCTAGTCGAGTAAAAACACGTGCGAGGGGATGCATCCCGCAGGCTAGTCGAGTGAAGAACACGTGCCAGAGGATGCGTCCCGCAGGCTAGTCGAGCAAAAACAGGTGCGAGAGGATGCATCCCGCAGGCTAGTCGAGCAAAAACACGTGCGAGAGGATGCATCCCGCAGGCTAGTCGAGTAAAAACACGTGCGAGAGGATGCATCCCGCAGGCTAGTCGAGTAAAAACACGTGCGAGAGGATGCATCCCGCAGGCTAGTCGAGTAAAAACACGTGCGAGACGATGCATCCCGCAGCCTAGACGAGTAAAAACACGGGCGAGAGGATGCATCCCGCAGGCTAGTCGAGTAAAAACACGTGCGAGAGGATGCATCCCGCAGGCTAGTCGAGTAAAAACACGTGCGAGAGGATGCATCCCGCTGGCTAGTCGAGTAAAAACACGTGCGAGAGGATGCATCCCGCAGGCTAGTCGAGTAAAAACACGTGCGAGAGGATGCATCCCGCAGGCTAGTCGAGTGAAGAACACGTGCCAGAGGATGCGTCACGCAGGCTAGTCGAGCAAAAACAGGTGCGAGAGGATGCATCCCGCAGGCTAGTCGAGAAAAAACACGTGCGAGAGGATGCATCCCGCAGGCTAGTCGAGTAAAAACACGAGCGAGAGGATGCATCCCGCAGGCTAGTCGAGTAAAAACACGTGCGAGAGGATGCATCCCGCAGGCTAGTCGAGTAAAAACACGTGCGAGACGATGCATCCCGCAGCCTAGACGAGTAAAAACACGTGCGAGAGGATGCATTCCGCAGGCTAGTCGAGTAAAAACACGTGCGAGAGGATGCATCCCGCAGGCTAGTCGAGTAAAAACACGTGCGAGAGGATGCATCCCGCAGGCTAGTCGAGTAAAAACACGTGCGAGAGGATGCACCCCGCAGGCTAGTCGAGTAAAAACACGTGCGAGAGAATGCATCCCGCAGGCTACTCGAGTAAAAACACGTGCGAGAGGATGCATCCCGCAGGCTAGTCGAGTAAAAACACGTGCGAGAGGATGCATCCCGCAGGCTAGTCGAGAAAAAACACGTGCGAGAGGATGCATCCCGCAGGCTAGTCGAGTAAAAACACGTGCGAGAGGATGCATCCCGCAGGCTAGTCGAGTAAAAACACGTGCGAGAGGATGCATCCCGCAGGCTAGTCGAGTAAAAACACGTGCGAGAGGATGCATCCCGCAGGCTAGTCGAGTAAAAACACGTTTGAGAGGATGCGTCCCGCAGGCTAGTCGAGCAAAAACACGTGCGAGAGGATGCATCCCGCAGGCTAGTCGAGTAAAAACACGTGCGAGAAGATGCATCCCGCAGGCTAGTCGAGTAAAAACACGTGCGAGAGGATGCACCCCGCAGGCTAGTCGAGTAAAAACACGTGCGAGAGGATGCATCCCGCAGGCTACTCGAGTAAAAACACGTGCGAGAGGATGCATCCCGCAGGCTAGTCGAGTAAAAACACGTGAGAGAGGATGCATCCCGCAGGCTAGTCGAGTAAAAACACGTGCGAGAGGATGCATCCCGCAGGCTAGTCGAGTAAAAACAAGTGCGAGAGGATGCATCCCGCAGGCTAGTCGAGTAAAAACACGTGCGAGAGGATGCATCCCGCAGGCTAGTCGAGTAAAAACACGTGCGAGAAGATGCATCCCGCAGGCTAGTCGAGTAAAAACACGTGCGAGAGGATGCATCCCGCAGGCTAGTCGAGTAAAAACACGTGCGAGAGGATGCATCCCGCAGGCTAGTCGAGTAAAAACACGTGCGAGAGGATGCATCCCGCAGTCTAGTCGAGTAAAAACACGTGCGAGAGGATGCACCCCGCAGGCTAGTCGAGTAAAAACACGTGCGAGAGGATGCATCCCGCAGGTTACTCGAGTAAAAACACGTGCGAGAGGATGCATCCCGCAGGCTAGTCGAGTAAAAACACGTGCGAGAGGATGCATCCCGCAGGCTAGTCGAGTAAAAACACGTGCGAGAGGATGCATCCCGCAGGCTAGTCGAGTAAAAACACGTGCGAGAGGATGCATCCCGCAGGCTAGTCGAGTAAAAACACGTGCGAGAGGATGCATCCCGCAGGCTAGCCGAGTAAAAACATGTGCGAGAGGATGCATCCCGCAGGCTAGTCGAGTAAAATCACGTGCGAGAGGATGCATCCCGCAGGCTAGTCGAATAAAAACACGTGCGAGAGGATGCATCCCGCAGGCTAGTCGAGTGAAGAACACGTGCCAGAGGATGCGTCCCGCAGGCTAGTCGAGCAAAAACAGGTGCGAGAGGATGCATCCCGCAGGCTAGTCGAGCAAAAACACGTGCGAGAGGATGCATCCCGCAGGCTAGTCGAGTAAAAACACGTGCGAGAGGATGCATCCCGCAGGCTAGTCGAGTAAAAACACGTGCGAGAGGATGCATCCCGCAGGCTAGTCGAGTAAAAACACGTGCGAGACGATGCATCCCGCAGCCTAGACGAGTAAAAACACGTGCGAGAGGATGCATCCCGCAGGCTAGTCGAGTAAAAACACGTGCGAGAGGATGCATCCCGCAGGCTAGTCGAGTAAAAACACGTGCGAGAGGATGCATCCCGCAGGCTAGTCGAGTAAAAACACGTGCGGGAGGATGCACCCCGCAGGCTAGTCGAGTAAAAACACGTGCGAGAGGATGCATCCCGCAGGCTACTCGAGTAAAAACACGTGCGAGAGGATGCATCCCGCAGGCTAGTCGAGTAAAAACACGTGCGAGAGGATGCATCCCGCAGGCTAGTCGAGTAAAATCACGTGCGAGAGGATGCACCCCGCAGGCTAGTCGAGTAAAAACACGTGCGAGAGGATGCATCCCGCAGGCTACTCGAGTAAAAACACGTGCGAGAGGATGCATCCCGCAGGCTAGTCGAGTAAAAACACGTGCGAGAGGATGCATCCCGCAGGCTAGTCGAGTAAAAACACGTGCGAGAGGATGCATCCCGCAGGCTAGTCGAGTAAAAACACGTGCGAGAGGATGCATCCCGCAGGCTAGTCGAGTAAAAACACGTGCGAGAGGATGCATCCCGCAGGCTAGTCGACTAAAAACACGTGCGAGAGGATGCATCCCGCAGGCTAGTCGAGTAAAAACACGTGCGAGAGGATGCATCCCGCAGGCTAGTCGAGTGAAGAACACGTGCCAGAGGATGCGTCCCGCAGGCTAGTCGAGCAAAAACAGGTGCGAGAGGATGCATCCCGCAGGCTAGTCGAGTAAAAACACGTGCGGGAGGATGCACCCCGCAGGCTAGTCGAGTAAAAACACGTGCGAGAGGATGCACCCCGCAGGCTAGTCGAGTAAAAACACGTGCGAGAGAATGCATCCCGCAGGCTACTCGAGTAAAAACACGTGCGGGAGGATGCACCCCGCAGGCTAGTCGAGTAAAAACACGTGCGAGAGGATGCATCCCGCAGGCTAGTCGAGTAAAAACACGTGCGAGAGGATGCACCCCGCAGGCTAGTCGAGTAAAAACACGTGCGAGAGAATGCATCCCGCAGGCTACTCGAGTAAAAACACGTGCGAGAGGATGCATCCCGCAGGCTAGTCGAGTAAAAACACGTGCGAGAGGATGCATCCCGCAGGCTAGTCGAGAAAAAACACGTGCGAGAGGATGCATCCCGCAGGCTAGTCGAGTAAAAACACGTGCGAGAGGATGCATCCCGCAGGCTAGTCGAGTAAAAACACGTGCGAGAGGATGCATCCCGCAGGCTAGTCGAGTAAAAACACGTGCGAGAGGATGCATCCCGCAGGCTAGTCGAGTAAAAACACGTTTGAGAGGATGCGTCCCGCAGGCTAGTCGAGCAAAAACACGTGCGAGAGGATGCATCCCGCAGGCTAGTCGAGTAAAAACACGTGCGAGAAGATGCATCCCGCAGGCTAGTCGAGTAAAAACACGTGCGAGAGGATGCACCCCGCAGGCTAGTCGAGTAAAAACACGTGCGAGAGGATGCATCATGCAGGCTACTCGAGTAAAAACACGTGCGAGAGGATGCATCCCGCAGGCTAGTCGAGTAAAAACACGTGCGAGAGGATGCATCCCGCAGGCTAGTCGAGTAAAAACACGTGCGAGAGGATGCATCCCGCAGGCTAGTCGAGTAAAAACAAGTGCGAGAGGATGCATCCCGCAGGCTAGTCGAGTAAAAACACGTGCGAGAGGATGCATCCCGCAGGCTAGTCGAGTAAAAACACGTGCGAGAAGATGCATCCCGCAGGCTAGTCGAGTAAAAACACGTGCGAGAGGATGCATCCCGCAGGCTAGTCGAGTAAAAACACGTGCGAGAGGATGCATCCCGCAGGCTAGTCGAGTAAAAACACGTGCGAGAGGATGCATCCCGCAGGCTAGTCGAGTAAAAACACGTGCGAGAGGATGCATCCCGCAGTCTAGTCGAGTAAAAACACGTGCGAGAGGATGCACCCCGCAGGCTAGTCGAGTAAAAACACGTGCGAGAGGATGCATCCCGCAGGTTACTCGAGTAAAAACACGTGCGAGAGGATGCATCCCGCAGGCTAGTCGAGTAAAAACACGTGCGAGAGGATGCATCCCGCAGGCTAGTCGAGTAAAAACACGTGCGAGAGGATGCATCCCGCAGGCTAGTCGAGTAAAAACACGTGCGAGAGGATGCATCCCGCAGGCTAGTCGAGTAAAAACACGTGCGAGAGGATGCATCCCGCAGGCTAGCCGAGTAAAAACATGTGCGAGAGGATGCATCCCGCAGGCTAGTCGAGTAAAATCACGTGCGAGAGGATGCATCCCGCAGGCTAGTCGAATAAAAACACGTGCGAGAGGATGCTTCCCGCAGGCTAGTCGAGTGAAGAACACGTGCCAGAGGATGCGTCCCGCAGGCTAGTCGAGCAAAAACAGGTGCGAGAGGATGCATCCCGCAGGCTAGTCGAGCAAAAACACGTGCGAGAGGATGCATCCCGCAGGCTAGTCGAGTAAAAACACGTGCGAGAGGATGCATCCCGCAGGCTAGTCGAGTAAAAACACGTGCGAGAGGATGCATCCCGCAGGCTAGTCGAGTAAAAACACGTGCGAGAGGATGCATCCCGCAGGCTACTCGAGTAAAAACACGTGCGAGAGGATGCATCCCGCAGGCTAGTCGAGTAAAAACACGTGCGAGAGGATGCATCCCGCAGGCTAGTCGAGTAAAATCACGTGCGAGAGGATGCACCCCGCAGGCTAGTCGAGTAAAAACACGTGCGAGAGGATGCATCCCGCAGGCTACTCGAGTAAAAACACGTGCGAGAGGATGCATCCCGCAGGCTAGTCGAGTAAAAACACGTGCGAGAGGATGCATCCCGCAGGCTAGTCGAGTAAAAACACGTGCGAGAGGATGCATCCCGCAGGCTAGTCGAGTAAAAACACGTGCGAGAGGATGCATCCCGCAGGCTAGTCGAGTAAAAACACGTGCGAGAGGATGCATCCCGCAGGCTAGTCGACTAAAAACACGTGCGAGAGGATGCATCCCGCAGGCTAGTCGAGTAAAAACACGTGCGAGAGGATGCATCCCGCAGGCTAGTCGAGTGAAGAACACGTGCCAGAGGATGCGTCCCGCAGGCTAGTCGAGCAAAAACAGGTGCGAGAGAATGCATCCCGCAGGCTAGTCGAGCAAAAACACGTGCGAGAGGATGCATCCCGCAGGCTAGTCGAGTAAAAACACGAGCGAGAGGATGCATCCCGCAGGCTAGTCGAGTAAAAACACGTGCGAGAGGATGCATCCCGCAGGCTAGTCGAGTAAAAACACGTGCGAGACGATGCTTCCCGCAGCCTAGACGAGTAAAAACACGTGCGAGAGATGCATCCCGCAGGCTAGTCGAGTAAAAACACGTGCGAGAGGATGCATCCCGCAGGCTAGTCGAGTAAAAACACGTGCGAGAGGATGCATCCCGCAGGCTAGTCGAGTAAAAACACGTGCGAGAGGATGCATCCCGCAGGCTACTCGAGTAAAAACACGTGCGAGAGGATGCATCCCGCAGGCTAGTCGAGTAAAAACACGTGCGAGAGGATGCATCCCGCAGGCTAGTCGAGTAAAAACACGTGCGAGAGGATGCATCCCGCAGGCTAGTCGAGTAAAAACAAGTGCGAGAGGATGCATCCCGCAGGCTAGTCGAGTAAAAACACGTGCGAGAGGATGCATCCCGCAGGCTACTCGAGTAAAAACACGTGCGAGAGGATGCATCCCGCAGGCTAGTCGAGTAAAAACACGTGCGAGAGGATGCATCCCGCAGGCTAGTCGGGTAAAAACACTTGCGAGAGGATGCATCCCGCAGGCTAGTCGAGTAAAAACACGTGCGAGAGGATGCATCCCGCAGGCTAGTCGAGTGAAGAACACGTGCCAGAGGATGCGTCCCGCAGGCTCGTCGAGCAAAAACAGGTGCGAGAGGATGCATCCCGCAGGCTAGTCGAGTAAAAACACGTGCGAGAGGATGCATCCCGCAGGCTAGTCGAGTAAAAACACGTGCGAGACGATGCTTCCCGCAGCCTAGACGAGTAAAAACACGTGCGAGAGGATGCATCCCGCAGGCTAGTCGAGTAAAAACACGTGCGAGAGGATGCATCCCGCAGGCTAGTCGAGTAAAAACACGTGCGAGAGGATGCATCCCGCAGGCTAGTCGAGTAAAAACACGTGCGAGAAGATGCATCCCGCAGGCTAGTCGAGTAAAAACACGTGCGAGAGGATGCATCCCGCAGGCTAGTCGAGTAAAAACAAGTGCGAGAGGATGCATCCCGCAGGCTAGTCGAGTAAAAACACGTGCGAGAGGATGCATCCCGCAGGCTACTCGAGTAAAAACACGTGCGAGAGGATGCATCCCGCAGGCTAGTCGAGTAAAAACACGTGCGAGAGGATGCATCCCGCAGGCTAGTCGAGTAAAAACACTTGCGAGAGGATGCATCCCGCAGGCTAGTCGAGTAAAAACACGTGCGAGAGGATGCATCCCGCAGGCTAGTCGAGTGAAGAACACGTGCCAGAGGATGCGTCCCGCAGGCTAGTCGAGCAAAAACAGGTGCGAGAGGATGCATCCTGCAGGCTAGTCGAGCAAAAACACGTGCGAGAGGATGCATCCCGCAGTCTAGTCGAGTAAAAACACGTGCGAGAGGATGCATCCCGCAGGCTAGTCTAGTAAAAACACGTGCGAGAGGATGCATCCCGCAGGCTAGTCGAGTAAAAACACGTGCGAGACGATGCATCCCGCAGCCTAGTCGAGTAAAAACACGTGCGAGAGGATGCTTCCCGCAGGCTAGTCGAGTAAAAACACGTGCGAGAGGATGCATCCCGCAGGCTAGTCGAGTAAAAACACGTGCGAGAGGATGCATCCCGCAGGCTAGTCGAGTAAAAACACGTGCGAGAGGTTGCATCCCGCAGGCTAGTCGAGTAAAAACACGTGCGAGAGGATGCACCCCGCAGGCTAGTCGAGTAAAAACACGTGCGAGAGGATGCATCCCGCAGGCTACTCGAGTAAAAACACGTGCGAGAGGATGCATCCCGCAGGCTAGTCGAGTAAAAACACGTGCGAGAGGATGCATCCCGCAGGCTAGTCGAGTAAAAACACGTGCGAGAGGTTGCATCCCGCAGGCTAGTCGAGTAAAAACACGTGCGAGAGGATGCACCCCGCAGGCTAGTCGAGTAAAAACACGTGCGAGAGGATGCATCCCGCAGGCTACTCGAGTAAAAACACGTGCGAGAGGATGCATCCCGCAGGCTAGTCGAGTAAAAACACGTGCGAGAGGATGCATCCCGCAGGCTAGTCGAGTAAAAACACGTGCGAGAGGATGCATCCCGCAGGCTAGTCGAGTAAAAACACGTGCGAGAGGATGCATCCCGCAGGCTAGTCGAGTAAAAACACGTGCGAGGGGATGCATCCCGCAGGCTAGTCGAGTGAAGAACACGTGCCAGAGGATGCGTCCCGCAGGCTAGTCGAGCAAAAACAGGTGCGAGAGGATGCATCCCGCAGGCTAGTCGAGCAAAAACACGTGCGAGAGGATGCATCCCGCAGGCTAGTCGAGTAAAAACACGTGCGAGAGGATGCATCCCGCAGGCTAGTCGAGTAAAAACACGTGCGAGAGGATGCATCCCGCAGGCTAGTCGAGTAAAAACACGTGCGAGACGATGCATCCCGCAGCCTAGACGAGTAAAAACACGGGCGAGAGGATGCATCCCGCAGGCTAGTCGAGTAAAAACACGTGCGAGAGGATGCATCCCGCAGGCTAGTCGAGTAAAAACACGTGCGAGAGGATGCATCCCGCTGGCTAGTCGAGTAAAAACACGTGCGAGAGGATGCATCCCGCAGGCTAGTCGAGTAAAAACACGTGCGAGAGGATGCATCCCGCAGGCTAGTCGAGTGAAGAACACGTGCCAGAGGATGCGTCACGCAGGCTAGTCGAGCAAAAACAGGTGCGAGAGGATGCATCCCGCAGGCTAGTCGAGAAAAAACACGTGCGAGAGGATGCATCCCGCAGGCTAGTCGAGTAAAAACACGAGCGAGAGGATGCATCCCGCAGGCTAGTCGAGTAAAAACACGTGCGAGAGGATGCATCCCGCAGGCTAGTCGAGTAAAAACACGTGCGAGACGATGCATCCCGCAGCCTAGACGAGTAAAAACACGTGCGAGAGGATGCATTCCGCAGGCTAGTCGAGTAAAAACACGTGCGAGAGGATGCATCCCGCAGGCTAGTCGAGTAAAAACACGTGCGAGAGGATGCATCCCGCAGGCTAGTCGAGTAAAAACACGTGCGAGAGGATGCACCCCGCAGGCTAGTCGAGTAAAAACACGTGCGAGAGAATGCATCCCGCAGGCTACTCGAGTAAAAACACGTGCGAGAGGATGCATCCCGCAGGCTAGTCGAGTAAAAACACGTGCGAGAGGATGCATCCCGCAGGCTAGTCGAGAAAAAACACGTGCGAGAGGATGCATCCCGCAGGCTAGTCGAGTAAAAACACGTGCGAGAGGATGCATCCCGCAGGCTAGTCGAGTAAAAACACGTGCGAGAGGATGCATCCCGCAGGCTAGTCGAGTAAAAACACGTGCGAGAGGATGCATCCCGCAGGCTAGTCGAGTAAAAACACGTTTGAGAGGATGCGTCCCGCAGGCTAGTCGAGCAAAAACACGTGCGAGAGGATGCATCCCGCAGGCTAGTCGAGTAAAAACACGTGCGAGAAGATGCATCCCGCAGGCTAGTCGAGTAAAAACACGT
The DNA here is from genome assembly GCF_051020765.1 of Lasioglossum baleicum. Classification (NCBI taxonomy): domain Eukaryota; kingdom Metazoa; phylum Arthropoda; class Insecta; order Hymenoptera; family Halictidae; genus Lasioglossum; species Lasioglossum baleicum. Next base: position 46,608 of record NW_027469844.1, on the reverse strand, counting down.
GCGAGAGGATGCACCCCGCAGGCTAGTCGAGTAAAAACACGTGCGAGAGGATGCATCCCGCAGGCTACTCGAGTAAAAACACGTGCGAGAGGATGCATCCCGCAGGCTAGTCGAGTAAAAACACGTGCGAGAGGATGCATCCCGCAGGCTAGTCGAGTAAAAACACGTGCGAGAGGATGCATCCCGCAGGCTAGTCGAGTAAAAACAAGTGCGAGAGGATGCATCCCGCAGGCTAGTCGAGTAAAAACACGTGCGAGAGGATGCATCCCGCAGGCTAGTCGAGTAAAAACACGTGCGAGAAGATGCATCCCGCAGGCTAGTCGAGTAAAAACACGTGCGAGAGGATGCATCCCGCAGGCTAGTCGAGTAAAAACACGTGCGAGAGGATGCATCCCGCAGGCTAGTCGAGTAAAAACACGTGCGAGAGGATGCATCCCGCAGTCTAGTCGAGTAAAAACACGTGCGAGAGGATGCACCCCGCAGGCTAGTCGAGTAAAAACACGTGCGAGAGGATGCATCCCGCAGGTTACTCGAGTAAAAACACGTGCGAGAGGATGCATCCCGCAGGCTAGTCGAGTAAAAACACGTGCGAGAGGATGCATCCCGCAGGCTAGTCGAGTAAAAACACGTGCGAGAGGATGCATCCCGCAGGCTAGTCGAGTAAAAACACGTGCGAGAGGATGCATCCCGCAGGCTAGTCGAGTAAAAACACGTGCGAGAGGATGCATCCCGCAGGCTAGCCGAGTAAAAACATGTGCGAGAGGATGCATCCCGCAGGCTAGTCGAGTAAAATCACGTGCGAGAGGATGCATCCCGCAGGCTAGTCGAATAAAAACACGTGCGAGAGGATGCATCCCGCAGGCTAGTCGAGTGAAGAACACGTGCCAGAGGATGCGTCCCGCAGGCTAGTCGAGCAAAAACAGGTGCGAGAGGATGCATCCCGCAGGCTAGTCGAGCAAAAACACGTGCGAGAGGATGCATCCCGCAGGCTAGTCGAGTAAAAACACGTGCGAGAGGATGCATCCCGCAGGCTAGTCGAGTAAAAACACGTGCGAGAGGATGCATCCCGCAGGCTAGTCGAGTAAAAACACGTGCGAGACGATGCATCCCGCAGCCTAGACGAGTAAAAACACGTGCGAGAGGATGCATCCCGCAGGCTAGTCGAGTAAAAACACGTGCGAGAGGATGCATCCCGCAGGCTAGTCGAGTAAAAACACGTGCGAGAGGATGCATCCCGCAGGCTAGTCGAGTAAAAACACGTGCGGGAGGATGCACCCCGCAGGCTAGTCGAGTAAAAACACGTGCGAGAGGATGCATCCCGCAGGCTACTCGAGTAAAAACACGTGCGAGAGGATGCATCCCGCAGGCTAGTCGAGTAAAAACACGTGCGAGAGGATGCATCCCGCAGGCTAGTCGAGTAAAATCACGTGCGAGAGGATGCACCCCGCAGGCTAGTCGAGTAAAAACACGTGCGAGAGGATGCATCCCGCAGGCTACTCGAGTAAAAACACGTGCGAGAGGATGCATCCCGCAGGCTAGTCGAGTAAAAACACGTGCGAGAGGATGCATCCCGCAGGCTAGTCGAGTAAAAACACGTGCGAGAGGATGCATCCCGCAGGCTAGTCGAGTAAAAACACGTGCGAGAGGATGCATCCCGCAGGCTAGTCGAGTAAAAACACGTGCGAGAGGATGCATCCCGCAGGCTAGTCGACTAAAAACACGTGCGAGAGGATGCATCCCGCAGGCTAGTCGAGTAAAAACACGTGCGAGAGGATGCATCCCGCAGGCTAGTCGAGTGAAGAACACGTGCCAGAGGATGCGTCCCGCAGGCTAGTCGAGCAAAAACAGGTGCGAGAGGATGCATCCCGCAGGCTAGTCGAGTAAAAACACGTGCGGGAGGATGCACCCCGCAGGCTAGTCGAGTAAAAACACGTGCGAGAGGATGCACCCCGCAGGCTAGTCGAGTAAAAACACGTGCGAGAGAATGCATCCCGCAGGCTACTCGAGTAAAAACACGTGCGGGAGGATGCACCCCGCAGGCTAGTCGAGTAAAAACACGTGCGAGAGGATGCATCCCGCAGGCTAGTCGAGTAAAAACACGTGCGAGAGGATGCACCCCGCAGGCTAGTCGAGTAAAAACACGTGCGAGAGAATGCATCCCGCAGGCTACTCGAGTAAAAACACGTGCGAGAGGATGCATCCCGCAGGCTAGTCGAGTAAAAACACGTGCGAGAGGATGCATCCCGCAGGCTAGTCGAGAAAAAACACGTGCGAGAGGATGCATCCCGCAGGCTAGTCGAGTAAAAACACGTGCGAGAGGATGCATCCCGCAGGCTAGTCGAGTAAAAACACGTGCGAGAGGATGCATCCCGCAGGCTAGTCGAGTAAAAACACGTGCGAGAGGATGCATCCCGCAGGCTAGTCGAGTAAAAACACGTTTGAGAGGATGCGTCCCGCAGGCTAGTCGAGCAAAAACACGTGCGAGAGGATGCATCCCGCAGGCTAGTCGAGTAAAAACACGTGCGAGAAGATGCATCCCGCAGGCTAGTCGAGTAAAAACACGTGCGAGAGGATGCACCCCGCAGGCTAGTCGAGTAAAAACACGTGCGAGAGGATGCATCATGCAGGCTACTCGAGTAAAAACACGTGCGAGAGGATGCATCCCGCAGGCTAGTCGAGTAAAAACACGTGCGAGAGGATGCATCCCGCAGGCTAGTCGAGTAAAAACACGTGCGAGAGGATGCATCCCGCAGGCTAGTCGAGTAAAAACAAGTGCGAGAGGATGCATCCCGCAGGCTAGTCGAGTAAAAACACGTGCGAGAGGATGCATCCCGCAGGCTAGTCGAGTAAAAACACGTGCGAGAAGATGCATCCCGCAGGCTAGTCGAGTAAAAACACGTGCGAGAGGATGCATCCCGCAGGCTAGTCGAGTAAAAACACGTGCGAGAGGATGCATCCCGCAGGCTAGTCGAGTAAAAACACGTGCGAGAGGATGCATCCCGCAGGCTAGTCGAGTAAAAACACGTGCGAGAGGATGCATCCCGCAGTCTAGTCGAGTAAAAACACGTGCGAGAGGATGCACCCCGCAGGCTAGTCGAGTAAAAACACGTGCGAGAGGATGCATCCCGCAGGTTACTCGAGTAAAAACACGTGCGAGAGGATGCATCCCGCAGGCTAGTCGAGTAAAAACACGTGCGAGAGGATGCATCCCGCAGGCTAGTCGAGTAAAAACACGTGCGAGAGGATGCATCCCGCAGGCTAGTCGAGTAAAAACACGTGCGAGAGGATGCATCCCGCAGGCTAGTCGAGTAAAAACACGTGCGAGAGGATGCATCCCGCAGGCTAGCCGAGTAAAAACATGTGCGAGAGGATGCATCCCGCAGGCTAGTCGAGTAAAATCACGTGCGAGAGGATGCATCCCGCAGGCTAGTCGAATAAAAACACGTGCGAGAGGATGCATCCCGCAGGCTAGTCGAGTGAAGAACACGTGCCAGAGGATGCGTCCCGCAGGCTAGTCGAGCAAAAACAGGTGCGAGAGGATGCATCCCGCAGGCTAGTCGAGCAAAAACACGTGCGAGAGGATGCATCCCGCAGGCTAGTCGAGTAAAAACACGTGCGAGAGGATGCATCCCGCAGGCTAGTCGAGTAAAAACACGTGCGAGAGGATGCATCCCGCAGGCTAGTCGAGTAAAAACACGTGCGAGAGGATGCATCCCGCAGGCTACTCGAGTAAAAACACGTGCGAGAGGATGCATCCCGCAGGCTAGTCGAGTAAAAACACGTGCGAGAGGATGCATCCCGCAGGCTAGTCGAGTAAAATCACGTGCGAGAGGATGCACCCCGCAGGCTAGTCGAGTAAAAACACGTGCGAGAGGATGCATCCCGCAGGCTACTCGAGTAAAAACACGTGCGAGAGGATGCATCCCGCAGGCTAGTCGAGTAAAAACACGTGCGAGAGGATGCATCCCGCAGGCTAGTCGAGTAAAAACACGTGCGAGAGGATGCATCCCGCAGGCTAGTCGAGTAAAAACACGTGCGAGAGGATGCATCCCGCAGGCTAGTCGAGTAAAAACACGTGCGAGAGGATGCATCCCGCAGGCTAGTCGACTAAAAACACGTGCGAGAGGATGCATCCCGCAGGCTAGTCGAGTAAAAACACGTGCGAGAGGATGCATCCCGCAGGCTAGTCGAGTGAAGAACACGTGCCAGAGGATGCGTCCCGCAGGCTAGTCGAGCAAAAACAGGTGCGAGAGGATGCATCCCGCAGGCTAGTCGAGTAAAAACACGTGCGAGAGGATGCATCCCGCAGGCTAGTCGAGTAAAAACACGTGCGAGAGGATGCATCCCGCAGGCTAGTCGAGTAAAAACACGTGCGAGAGAATGCATCCCGCAGGCTACTCGAGTAAAAACACGTGCGGGAGGATGCACCCCGCAGGCTAGTCGAGTAAAAACACGTGCGAGAGGATGCATCCCGCAGGCTAGTCGAGTAAAAACACGTGCGAGAGGATGCACCCCGCAGGCTAGTCGAGTAAAAACACGTGCGAGAGAATGCATCCCGCAGGCTACTCGAGTAAAAACACGTGCGAGAGGATGCATCCCGCAGGCTAGTCGAGTAAAAACACGTGCGAGAGGATGCACCCCGCAGGCTAGTCGAGTAAAAACACGTGCGAGAGGATGCATCCCGCAGGTTACTCGAGTAAAAACACGTGCGAGAGGATGCATCCCGCAGGCTAGTCGAGTAAAAACACGTGCGAGAGGATGCATCCCGCAGGCTAGTCGAGTAAAAACACGTGCGAGAGGATGCATCCCGCAGGCTAGTCGAGTAAAAACACGTGCGAGAGGATGCATCCCGCAGGCTAGTCGAGTAAAAACACGTGCGAGAGGATGCATCCCGCAGGCTAGCCGAGTAAAAACATGTGCGAGAGGATGCATCCCGCAGGCTAGTCGAGTAAAATCACGTGCGAGAGGATGCATCCCGCAGGCTAGTCGAATAAAAACACGTGCGAGAGGATGCATCCCGCAGGCTAGTCGAGTGAAGAACACGTGCCAGAGGATGCGTCCCGCAGGCTAGTCGAGCAAAAACAGGTGCGAGAGGATGCATCCCGCAGGCTAGTCGAGCAAAAACACGTGCGAGAGGATGCATCCCGCAGGCTAGTCGAGTAAAAACACGTGCGAGAGGATGCATCCCGCAGGCTAGTCGAGTAAAAACACGTGCGAGAGGATGCATCCCGCAGGCTAGTCGAGTAAAAACACGTGCGAGAGGATGCATCCGCAGGCTACTCGAGTAAAAACACGTGCGAGAGGATGCATCCCGCAGGCTAGTCGAGTAAAAACACGTGCGAGAGGATGCATCCCGCAGGCTAGTCGAGTAAAATCACGTGCGAGAGGATGCACCCCGCAGGCTAGTCGAGTAAAAACACGTGCGAGAGGATGCATCCCGCAGGCTACTCGAGTAAAAACACGTGCGAGAGGATGCATCCCGCAGGCTAGTCGAGTAAAAACACGTGCGAGAGGATGCATCCCGCAGGCTAGTCGAGTAAAAACACGTGCGAGAGGATGCATCCCGCAGGCTAGTCGAGTAAAAACACGTGCGAGAGGATGCATCCCGCAGGCTAGTCGAGTAAAAACACGTGCGAGAGGATGCATCCCGCAGGCTAGTCGAGTAAAAACACGTGCGAGACGATGCATCCCGCAGCCTAGACGAGTAAAAACACGTGCGAGAGGATGCATCCCGCAGGCTAGTCGAGTAAAAACACGTGCGAGAGGATGCATCCCGCAGGCTAGTCGAGTAAAAACACGTGCGAGAGGATGCATCCCGCAGGCTAGTCGAGTAAAAACACGTGCGGGAGGATGCACCCCGCAGGCTAGTCGAGTAAAAACACGTGCGAGAGGATGCATCCCGCAGGCTACTCGAGTAAAAACACGTGCGAGAGGATGCATCCCGCAGGCTAGTCGAGTAAAAACACGTGCGAGAGGATGCATCCCGCAGGCTAGTCGAGTAAAATCACGTGCGAGAGGATGCACCCCGCAGGCTAGTCGAGTAAAAACACGTGCGAGAGGATGCATCCCGCAGGCTACTCGAGTAAAAACACGTGCGAGAGGATGCATCCCGCAGGCTAGTCGAGTAAAAACACGTGCGAGAGGATGCATCCCGCAGGCTAGTCGAGTAAAAACACGTGCGAGAGGATGCATCCCGCAGGCTAGTCGAGTGAAGAACACGTGCCAGAGGATGCGTCCCGCAGGCTAGTCGAGCAAAAACAGGTGCGAGAGGATGCATCCCGCAGGCTAGTCGAGTAAAAACACGTGCGAGAGGATGCATCCCGCAGGCTAGTCGAGTAAAAACACGTGCGAGAGGATGCATCCCGCAGGCTAGTCGAGTAAAAACACGTGCGAGAGAATGCATCCCGCAGGCTACTCGAGTAAAAACACGTGCGGGAGGATGCACCCCGCAGGCTAGTCGAGTAAAAACACGTGCGAGAGGATGCATCCCGCAGGCTAGTCGAGTAAAAACACGTGCGAGAGGATGCACCCCGCAGGCTAGTCGAGTAAAAACACGTGCGAGAGAATGCATCCCGCAGGCTACTCGAGTAAAAACACGTGCGAGAGGATGCATCCCGCAGGCTAGTCGAGTAAAAACACGTGCGAGAGGATGCACCCCGCAGGCTAGTCGAGTAAAAACACGTGCGAGAGGATGCATCCCGCAGGTTACTCGAGTAAAAACACGTGCGAGAGGATGCATCCCGCAGGCTAGTCGAGTAAAAACACGTGCGAGAGGATGCATCCCGCAGGCTAGTCGAGTAAAAACACGTGCGAGAGGATGCATCCCGCAGGCTAGTCGAGTAAAAACACGTGCGAGAGGATGCATCCCGCAGGCTAGTCGAGTAAAAACACGTGCGAGAGGATGCATCCCGCAGGCTAGCCGAGTAAAAACATGTGCGAGAGGATGCATCCCGCAGGCTAGTCGAGTAAAATCACGTGCGAGAGGATGCATCCCGCAGGCTAGTCGAATAAAAACACGTGCGAGAGGATGCATCCCGCAGGCTAGTCGAGTGAAGAACACGTGCCAGAGGATGCGTCCCGCAGGCTAGTCGAGCAAAAACAGGTGCGAGAGGATGCATCCGCAGGCTAGTCGAGCAAAAACACGTGCGAGAGGATGCATCCCGCAGGCTAGTCGAGTAAAAACACGTGCGAGAGGATGCATCCGCAGGCTAGTCGAGTAAAAACACGTGCGAGAGGATGCATCCCGCAGGCTAGTCGAGTAAAATCACGTGCGAGAGGATGCACCCCGCAGGCTAGTCGAGTAAAAACACGTGCGAGAGGATGCATCCCGCAGGCTACTCGAGTAAAAACACGTGCGAGAGGATGCATCCCGCAGGCTAGTCGAGTAAAAACACGTGCGAGAGGATGCATCCCGCAGGCTAGTCGAGTAAAAACACGTGCGAGAGGATGCATCCCGCAGGCTAGTCGAGTAAAAACACGTGCGAGAGGATGCATCCCGCAGGCTAGTCGAGTAAAAACACGTGCGAGAGGATGCATCCCGCAGGCTAGTCGACTAAAAACACGTGCGAGAGGATGCATCCCGCAGGCTAGTCGAGTAAAAACACGTGCGAGAGGATGCATCCCGCAGGCTAGTCGAGTAAAAACACGTGCGAGAGGATGCATCCCGCAGGCTAGTCGAGTAAAAACACGTGCGAGACGATGCATCCCGCAGCCTAGACGAGTAAAAACACGTGCGAGAGGATGCATCCCGCAGGCTAGTCGAGTAAAAACACGTGCGAGAGGATGCATCCCGCAGGCTAGTCGAGTAAAAACACGTGCGAGAGGATGCATCCCGCAGGCTAGTCGAGTAAAAACACGTGCGGGAGGATGCACCCCGCAGGCTAGTCGAGTAAAAACACGTGCGAGAGGATGCATCCCGCAGGCTACTCGAGTAAAAACACGTGCGAGAGGATGCATCCCGCAGGCTAGTCGAGTAAAAACACGTGCGAGAGGATGCATCCCGCAGGCTAGTCGAGTAAAATCACGTGCGAGAGGATGCACCCCGCAGGCTAGTCGAGTAAAAACACGTGCGAGAGGATGCATCCCGCAGGCTACTCGAGTAAAAACACGTGCGAGAGGATGCATCCCGCAGGCTAGTCGAGTAAAAACACGTGCGAGAGGATGCATCCCGCAGGCTAGTCGAGTAAAAACACGTGCGAGAGGATGCATCCCGCAGGCTAGTCGAGTAAAAACACGTGCGAGAGGATGCATCCCGCAGGCTAGTCGAGTAAAAACACGTGCGAGAGGATGCATCCCGCAGGCTAGTCGACTAAAAACACGTGCGAGAGGATGCATCCCGCAGGCTAGTCGAGTAAAAACACGTGCGAGAGGATGCATCCCGCAGGCTAGTCGAGTGAAGAACACGTGCCAGAGGATGCGTCCCGCAGGCTAGTCGAGCAAAAACAGGTGCGAGAGGATGCATCCCGCAGGCTAGTCGAGTAAAAACACGTGCGGGAGGATGCACCCCGCAGGCTAGTCGAGTAAAAACACGTGCGAGAGGATGCACCCCGCAGGCTAGTCGAGTAAAAACACGTGCGAGAGAATGCATCCCGCAGGCTACTCGAGTAAAAACACGTGCGGGAGGATGCACCCCGCAGGCTAGTCGAGTAAAAACACGTGCGAGAGGATGCATCCCGCAGGCTAGTCGAGTAAAAACACGTGCGAGAGGATGCACCCCGCAGGCTAGTCGAGTAAAAACACGTGCGAGAGAATGCATCCCGCAGGCTACTCGAGTAAAAACACGTGCGAGAGGATGCATCCCGCAGGCTAGTCGAGTAAAAACACGTGCGAGAGGATGCATCCCGCAGGCTAGTCGAGAAAAAACACGTGCGAGAGGATGCATCCCGCAGGCTAGTCGAGTAAAAACACGTGCGAGAGGATGCATCCCGCAGGCTAGTCGAGTAAAAACACGTGCGAGAGGATGCATCCCGCAGGCTAGTCGAGTAAAAACACGTGCGAGAGGATGCATCCCGCAGGCTAGTCGAGTAAAAACACGTTTGAGAGGATGCGTCCCGCAGGCTAGTCGAGCAAAAACACGTGCGAGAGGATGCATCCCGCAGGCTAGTCGAGTAAAAACACGTGCGAGAAGATGCATCCCGCAGGCTAGTCGAGTAAAAACACGTGCGAGAGGATGCACCCCGCAGGCTAGTCGAGTAAAAACACGTGCGAGAGGATGCATCATGCAGGCTACTCGAGTAAAAACACGTGCGAGAGGATGCATCCCGCAGGCTAGTCGAGTAAAAACACGTGCGAGAGGATGCATCCCGCAGGCTAGTCGAGTAAAAACACGTGCGAGAGGATGCATCCCGCAGGCTAGTCGAGTAAAAACAAGTGCGAGAGGATGCATCCCGCAGGCTAGTCGAGTAAAAACACGTGCGAGAGGATGCATCCCGCAGGCTAGTCGAGTAAAAACACGTGCGAGAAGATGCATCCCGCAGGCTAGTCGAGTAAAAACACGTGCGAGAGGATGCATCCCGCAGGCTAGTCGAGTAAAAACACGTGCGAGAGGATGCATCCCGCAGGCTAGTCGAGTAAAAACACGTGCGAGAGGATGCATCCCGCAGGCTAGTCGAGTAAAAACACGTGCGAGAGGATGCATCCCGCAGTCTAGTCGAGTAAAAACACGTGCGAGAGGATGCACCCCGCAGGCTAGTCGAGTAAAAACACGTGCGAGAGGATGCATCCCGCAGGTTACTCGAGTAAAAACACGTGCGAGAGGATGCATCCCGCAGGCTAGTCGAGTAAAAACACGTGCGAGAGGATGCATCCCGCAGGCTAGTCGAGTAAAAACACGTGCGAGAGGATGCATCCCGCAGGCTAGTCGAGTAAAAACACGTGCGAGAGGATGCATCCCGCAGGCTAGTCGAGTAAAAACACGTGCGAGAGGATGCATCCCGCAGGCTAGCCGAGTAAAAACATGTGCGAGAGGATGCATCCCGCAGGCTAGTCGAGTAAAATCACGTGCGAGAGGATGCATCCCGCAGGCTAGTCGAATAAAAACACGTGCGAGAGGATGCATCCCGCAGGCTAGTCGAGTGAAGAACACGTGCCAGAGGATGCGTCCCGCAGGCTAGTCGAGCAAAAACAGGTGCGAGAGGATGCATCCCGCAGGCTAGTCGAGCAAAAACACGTGCGAGAGGATGCATCCCGCAGGCTAGTCGAGTAAAAACACGTGCGAGAGGATGCATCCCGCAGGCTAGTCGAGTAAAAACACGTGCGAGAGGATGCATCCCGCAGGCTAGTCGAGTAAAAACACGTGCGAGAGGATGCATCCCGCAGGCTACTCGAGTAAAAACACGTGCGAGAGGATGCATCCCGCAGGCTAGTCGAGTAAAAACACGTGCGAGAGGATGCATCCCGCAGGCTAGTCGAGTAAAATCACGTGCGAGAGGATGCACCCGCAGGCTAGTCGAGTAAAAACACGTGCGAGAGGATGCATCCCGCAGGCTACTCGAGTAAAAACACGTGCGAGAGGATGCATCCCGCAGGCTAGTCGAGTAAAAACACGTGCGAGAGGATGCATCCCGCAGGCTAGTCGAGTAAAAACACGTGCGAGAGGATGCATCCCGCAGGCTAGTCGAGTAAAAACACGTGCGAGAGGATGCATCCCGCAGGCTAGTCGAGTAAAAACACGTGCGAGAGGATGCATCCCGCAGGCTAGTCGACTAAAAACACGTGCGAGAGGATGCATCCCGCAGGCTAGTCGAGTAAAAACACGTGCGAGAGGATGCATCCCGCAGGCTAGTCGAGTGAAGAACACGTGCCAGAGGATGCGTCCCGCAGGCTAGTCGAGCAAAAACAGGTGCGAGAGGATGCATCCCGCAGGCTAGTCGAGCAAAAACACGTGCGAGAGGATGCATCCCGCAGGCTAGTCGAGTAAAAACACGAGCGAGAGGATGCATCCCGCAGGCTAGTCGAGTAAAAACACGTGCGAGAGGATGCATCCCGCAGGCTAGTCGAGTAAAAACACGTGCGAGAGAATGCATCCCGCAGGCTACTCGAGTAAAAACACGTGCGGGAGGATGCACCCCGCAGGCTAGTCGAGTAAAAACACGTGCGAGAGGATGCATCCCGCAGGCTAGTCGAGTAAAAACACGTGCGAGAGGATGCACCCCGCAGGCTAGTCGAGTAAAAACACGTGCGAGAGAATGCATCCCGCAGGCTACTCGAGTAAAAACACGTGCGAGAGGATGCATCCCGCAGGCTAGTCGAGTAAAAACACGTGCGAGAGGATGCATCCCGCAGGCTAGTCGAGAAAAAACACGTGCGAGAGGATGCATCCCGCAGGCTAGTCGAGTAAAAACACGTGCGAGAGGATGCATCCCGCAGGCTAGTCGAGTAAAAACACGTGCGAGAGGATGCATCCCGCAGGCTAGTCGAGTAAAAACACGTGCGAGAGGATGCATCCCGCAGGCTAGTCGAGTAAAAACACGTTTGAGAGGATGCGTCCCGCAGGCTAGTCGAGCAAAAACACGTGCGAGAGGATGCATCCCGCAGGCTAGTCGAGTAAAAACACGTGCGAGAAGATGCATCCCGCAGGCTAGTCGAGTAAAAACACGTGCGAGAGGATGCACCCCGCAGGCTAGTCGAGTAAAAACACGTGCGAGAGGATGCATCATGCAGGCTACTCGAGTAAAAACACGTGCGAGAGGATGCATCCCGCAGGCTAGTCGAGTAAAAACACGTGCGAGAGGATGCATCCCGCAGGCTAGTCGAGTAAAAACACGTGCGAGAGGATGCATCCCGCAGGCTAGTCGAGTAAAAACAAGTGCGAGAGGATGCATCCCGCAGGCTAGTCGAGTAAAAACACGTGCGAGAGGATGCATCCCGCAGGCTAGTCGAGTAAAAACACGTGCGAGAAGATGCATCCCGCAGGCTAGTCGAGTAAAAACACGTGCGAGAGGATGCATCCCGCAGGCTAGTCGAGTAAAAACACGTGCGAGAGGATGCATCCCGCAGGCTAGTCGAGTAAAAACACGTGCGAGAGGATGCATCCCGCAGGCTAGTCGAGTAAAAACACGTGCGAGAGGATGCATCCCGCAGTCTAGTCGAGTAAAAACACGTGCGAGAGGATGCACCCCGCAGGCTAGTCGAGTAAAAACACGTGCGAGAGGATGCATCCCGCAGGTTACTCGAGTAAAAACACGTGCGAGAGGATGCATCCCGCAGGCTAGTCGAGTAAAAACACGTGCGAGAGGATGCATCCCGCAGGCTAGTCGAGTAAAAACACGTGCGAGAGGATGCATCCCGCAGGCTAGTCGAGTAAAAACACGTGCGAGAGGATGCATCCCGCAGGCTAGTCGAGTAAAAACACGTGCGAGAGGATGCATCCCGCAGGCTAGCCGAGTAAAAACATGTGCGAGAGGATGCATCCCGCAGGCTAGTCGAGTAAAATCACGTGCGAGAGGATGCATCCCGCAGGCTAGTCGAATAAAAACACGTGCGAGAGGATGCATCCCGCAGGCTAGTCGAGTGAAGAACACGTGCCAGAGGATGCGTCCCGCAGGCTAGTCGAGCAAAAACAGGTGCGAGAGGATGCATCCCGCAGGCTAGTCGAGCAAAAACACGTGCGAGAGGATGCATCCCGCAGGCTAGTCGAGTAAAAACACGTGCGAGAGGATGCATCCCGCAGGCTAGTCGAGTAAAAACACGTGCGAGAGGATGCATCCCGCAGGCTAGTCGAGTAAAAACACGTGCGAGAGGATGCATCCCGCAGGCTACTCGAGTAAAAACACGTGCGAGAGGATGCATCCCGCAGGCTAGTCGAGTAAAAACACGTGCGAGAGGATGCATCCCGCAGGCTAGTCGAGTAAAATCACGTGCGAGAGGATGCACCCCGCAGGCTAGTCGAGTAAAAACACGTGCGAGAGGATGCATCCCGCAGGCTACTCGAGTAAAAACACGTGCGAGAGGATGCATCCCGCAGGCTAGTCGAGTAAAAACACGTGCGAGAGGATGCATCCCGCAGGCTAGTCGAGTAAAAACACGTGCGAGAGGATGCATCCCGCAGGCTAGTCGAGTAAAAACACGTGCGAGAGGATGCATCCCGCAGGCTAGTCGAGTAAAAACACGTGCGAGAGGATGCATCCCGCAGGCTAGTCGACTAAAAACACGTGCGAGAGGATGCATCCCGCAGGCTAGTCGAGTAAAAACACGTGCGAGAGGATGCATCCCGCAGGCTAGTCGAGTGAAGAACACGTGCCAGAGGATGCGTCCCGCAGGCTAGTCGAGCAAAAACAGGTGCGAGAGGATGCATCCCGCAGGCTAGTCGAGCAAAAACACGTGCGAGAGGATGCATCCCGCAGGCTAGTCGAGTAAAAACACGAGCGAGAGGATGCATCCCGCAGGCTAGTCGAGTAAAAACACGTGCGAGAGGATGCATCCCGCAGGCTAGTCGAGTAAAAACACGTGCGAGACGATGCTTCCCGCAGCCTAGACGAGTAAAAACACGTGCGAGAGATGCATCCCGCAGGCTAGTCGAGTAAAAACACGTGCGAGAGGATGCATCCCGCAGGCTAGTCGAGTAAAAACACGTGCGAGAGGATGCATCCCGCAGGCTAGTCGAGTAAAAACACGTGCGAGAGGATGCATCCCGCAGGCTACTCGAGTAAAAACACGTGCGAGAGGATGCATCCCGCAGGCTAGTCGAGTAAAAACACGTGCGAGAGGATGCATCCCGCAGGCTAGTCGAGTAAAAACACGTGCGAGAGGATGCATCCCGCAGGCTAGTCGAGTAAAAACAAGTGCGAGAGGATGCATCCCGCAGGCTAGCCGAGTAAAAACACGTGCGAGAGGATGCATCCCGCAGGCTACTCGAGTAAAAACACGTGCGAGAGGATGCATCCCGCAGGCTAGTCGAGTAAAAACACGTGCGAGAGGATGCATCCCGCAGGCTAGTCGAGTAAAAACACTTGCGAGAGGATGCATCCCGCAGGCTAGTCGAGTAAAAACACGTGCGAGAGGATGCATCCCGCAGGCTAGTCGAGTGAAGAACACGTGCCAGAGGATGCGTCCGCAGGCTCGTCGAGCAAAAACAGGTGCGAGAGGATGCATCCCGCAGGCTAGTCGAGTAAAAACACGTGCGAGAGGATGCATCCCGCAGGCTAGTCGAGTAAAAACACGTGCGAGACGATGCTTCCCGCAGCCTAGACGAGTAAAAACACGTGCGAGAGGATGCATCCCGCAGGCTAGTCGAGTAAAAACACGTGCGAGAGGATGCATCCCGCAGGCTAGTCGAGTAAAAACACGTGCGAGAGGATGCATCCCGCAGGCTAGTCGAGTAAAAACACGTGCGAGAAGATGCATCCCGCAGGCTAGTCGAGTAAAAACACGTGCGAGAGGATGCATCCCGCAGGCTAGTCGAGTAAAAACAAGTGCGAGAGGATTGCATCCCGCAGGCTAGTCGAGTAAAAACACGTGCGAGAGGATGCATCCCGCAGGCTAGTCGAGTAAAAACACGTGCGAGAGGATGCATCCCGCAGGCTAGTCGAGTAAAAACACGTGCGAGAGGATGCATCCCGCAGGCTAGTCGAGTAAAAACACGTGCGAGAGGATGCATCCCGCAGGCTAGTCGAGTAAAAACACGTGCGAGAGGATGCATCCCGCAGGCTAGTCGAGTAAAAACACGTGCGAGACGATGCATCCCGCAGGCTAGTCGAGTAAAAACACGTGCGAGAGGATGCATCCCGCAGGCTAGTCGAGTAAAAACACGTGCGAGAGGATGCATCCCGCAGGCTAGTCGAGTAAAAACACGTGCGAGAGGATGCATCCCGCAGTCTAGTCGTGTAAAAACACGTGCGAGAGGATGCACCCCGCAGGCTAGTCGAGTAAAAACACGTGCGAGAGGATGCATCCCGCAGGCTAGTCGAGTAAAAACACGTGCGAGAGGATGCATCCCGCAGGCTAGTCGAGTAAAAACACGTGCGAGACGATGCTTCCCGCAGCCCAGACGAGTAAAAACATGTGCGAGAGGATGCATCCCGCAGGCTAGTCGAGTAAAAACACGTGCGAGAGGATGCATCCCGCAGGCTAGTCGAGTAAAAACACGTGCGAGAGGATGCATCCCGCAGGCTAGTCGAGTAAAAACACGTGCGAGAGTATGCATCCCGCAGGCTACTCGAGTAAAAACACGTGCGAGAGGATGCATCCCGCAGGCTAGTCGAGTAAAAACACGTGCGAGAGGATGCATCCCTCAGGCTAGTCGAGTAAAAACACGTGCGAGAGGATGCATCCCGCAGGCTAGTCGAGTAAAAACAAGTGCGAGAGGATGCATCCCGCAGGGTAGTCGAGTAAAAACACGTGCGAGAGGTTGCATCCCGCAGGCTAGTCGAGTAAAAACACGTGCGAGAGGATGCACCCCGCAGGCTAGTCGAGTAAAAACACGTGCGAGAGGATGCATCCCGCAGGCTACTCGAGTAAAAACACGTGCGAGAGGATGCATCCCGCAGGCTAGTCGAGTAAAAACACGTGCGAGAGGATGCATCCCGCAGGCTAGTCGAGTAAAAACACGTGCGAGAGGATGCATCCCGCAGGCTAGTCGAGTAAAAACACGTGCGAGAGGAAGCATCCCGCAGGCTAGTCGAGCAAAAACACGTGCGAGAGGATGCATCCCGCAGGCTAGTCGAGCAAAAACAGGTGCGAGAGGATGCATCCCGCAGGCTAGTCGAGCAAAAACACGTGCGAGAGGATGCATCCCGCAGTCTGGTCGAGTAAAAATACGTGCGAGAGGATGCATCCCGCAGGCTAGTAGTCGAATAAAAACACGTGCGAGAGGATGCATCCCGCAGGCTAGTCGAGTGAAGAACACGTGCCAGAGGATGCGTCCCGCAGGCTAGTCGAGCAAAAACAGGTGCGAGAGGATGCATCCCGCAGGCTAGTCGAGCAAAAACACGTGCGAGAGGATGCATCCCGCAGGCTAGTCGAGTAAAAACACGTGCGAGAGGATGCATCCCGCAGGCTAGTCGAGTAAAAACACGTGCGAGAGGATGCATCCCGCAGGCTAGTCGAGTAAAAACACGTGCGAGACGATGCATCCCGCAGCCTAGACGAGTAAAAACACGTGCGAGAGGATGCATCCCGCAGGCTAGTCGAGTAAAAACACGTGCGAGAGGATGCATCCCGCAGGCTAGTCGAGTAAAAACACGTGCGAGAGGATGCATCCCGCAGGCTAGTCGAGTAAAAACACGTGCGAGAGGATGCACCCCGCAGGCTAGTCGAGTAAAAACACGTGCGAGAGGATGCATCTCGCAGGCTACTCGAGTAAAAACACGTGCGAGAGGATGCATCCCGCAGGCTAGTCGAGTAAAAACACGTGCGAGAGGATGAATCCCGCAGGCTAGTCGAGTAAAAACACGTGCGAGAGGATGCACCCCGCAGGCTAGTCGAGTAAAAACACGTGCGAGAGGATGCATCCCGCAGGCTACTCGAGTAAAAACACGTGCGAGAGGATGCATCCCGCAGACTTGTCGAGTAAAAACACGTGCAAGAGGATGCATCCCGCAGGCTAGTCGAGTAAAAACACGTGCGAGAGGATGCATCCCGCAGGTTAGTCGAGTAAAAACACGTGCGAGAGGATGCATCCCGCAGGCTAGTCGAGTGAAGAACACGTGCCAGAGGATGCGTCCCGCAGGCTAGTCGAGCAAAAACAGGTGCGAGAGGATGCATCCCGCAGGCTAGTGGAGCAAAAACACGTGCGAGAGGATGCGTCCCGCAAGCTAGTAGAGTAAAAACACGAGCGAGAGGATGCATCCCGCAGGCTAGTCGAGTAAAAACACGTGCGAGAGGATGCATCCCGCAGGCTAGTCGAGTAAAAACACGTGCGAGACGATGCTTCTCGCAGCCCAGACGAGTAAAAACACGTGCGAGAGGATGCATCCCGCAGGCTAGTCGAGTAAAAACACGTGCGAGAGGATGCATCCCGCAGGCTAGTCGAGTAAAAACACGTGCGAGAGGATGCATCCCGCAGGCTAGTCGAGTAAAAACACGTGCGAGAGGATGCATCCCGCAGGCTACTCGAGTAAAAACACGTGCGAGAGGATGCATCCCGCAGGCTAGTCGAGTAAAAACACGTGCGAGAGGATGCATCCCTCAGGCTAGTCGAGTAAAAACACGTGCGAGAGGATGCATCCCGCAGGCTAGTCGAGTAAAAACAAGTGCGAGAGGATGCATCCCGCAGGCTAGTCGAGTAAAAACACGTGCGAGAGGTTGCATCCCGCAGGCTAGTCGAGTAAAAACACGTGCGAGAGGATGCACCCCGCAGGCTAGTCGAGTAAAAACACGTGCGAGAGGATGCATCCCGCAGGCTACTCGAGTAAAAACACGTGCGAGAGGATGCATCCCGCAGGCTAGTCGAGTAAAAACACGTGCGAGAGGATGCATCCCGCAGGCTAGTCGAGTAAAAACACGTGCGAGAGGATGCATCCCGCAGGCTAGTCGAGTAAAAACACGTGCGAGAGGATGCATCCCGCAGGCTAGTCGAGTGAAGAACACGTGCCAGAGGATGCGTCCCGCAGGCTAGTCGAGCAAAAACAGGTGCGAGAGGATGCATCCCGCAGGCTAGTCGAGCAAAAACACGTGCGAGAGGATGCATCCCGCAGTCTAGTCGAGTAAAAACACGTGCGAGAGGATGCATCCCGCAGGCTAGTCTAGTAAAAACACGTGCGAGAGGATGCATCCCGCAGGCTAGTCGAGTAAAAACACGTGCGAGACGATGCATCCCGCAGCCTAGTCGAGTAAAAACACGTGCGAGAGGATGCATCCCGCAGGCTACTCGAGTAAAAACACGTGCGAGAGGATGCATCCCGCAGGCTAGTCGAGTAAAAACACGTGCGAGAGGATGCATCCCGCAGGCTAGTCGAGTAAAAACACGTGCGAGAGGATGCATCCCGCAGGCTAGTCGAGTAAAAACACGTGCGAGAGGTTGCATCCCGCAGGCTAGTCGAGTAAAAACACGTGCGAGAGGATGCACCCCGCAGGCTAGTCGAGTAAAAACACGTGCGAGAGGATGCATGCCGCAGGCTAGTCGAGTAAAAACACGTGCGAGAGGATGCATCCCGCAGGCTAGTCGAGTAAAAACACGTGCGAGAGGATGCATCCCGCAGGCTAGTCGAGTAAAAACACGTGCGAGAGGATGCATCCCGCAGGCTAGTCGAGTAAAAACACGTGCGAGGGGATGCATCCCGCAGGCTAGTCGAGTGAAGAACACGTGCCAGAGGATGCGTCCCGCAGGCTAGTCGAGCAAAAACAGGTGCGAGAGGATGCATCCCGCAGGCTAGTCGAGCAAAAACACGTGCGAGAGGATGCATCCCGCAGGCTAGTCGAGTAAAAACACGTGCGAGAGGATGCATCCCGCAGGCTAGTCGAGTAAAAACACGTGCGAGAGGATGCATCCCGCAGGCTAGTCGAGTAAAAACACGTGCGAGACGATGCATCCCGCAGCCTAGACGAGTAAAAACACGGGCGAGAGGATGCATCCCGCAGGCTAGTCGAGTAAAAACACGTGCGAGAGGATGCATCCCGCAGGCTAGTCGAGTAAAAACACGTGCGAGAGGATGCATCCCGCAGGCTAGTCGAGTAAAAACACGTGCGAGAGGATGCATCCCGCAGGCTAGTCGAGTAAAAACACGTGCGAGAGGATGCATCCCGCAGGCTAGTCGAGTAAAAACACGTGCGAGAGGATGCATCCCGCAGGCTAGTCGAGTAAAAACACGTGCGAGAGGATGCATCCCGCAGGCTAGTCGAGTAAAAACACGTGCGAGAGGATGCATCCCGCAGGCTAGTCGAGTAAAAACACGTGCGAGAGGATGCATTCCGCAGGCTAGTCGAGTAAAAACACGTGCGAGAGGATGCATCCCGCAGGCTAGTCTAGTAAAAACACGTGCGAGAGGATGCATCCCGCAGGCTAGTCGAGTAAAAACACGTGCGAGACGATGCATACCGCAGCCTAGTCGAGTAAAAACACGTGCGAGAGGATGCATCCCGCAGGCTACTCGAGTAAAAACACGTGCGAGAGGATGCATCCCGCAGGCTAGTCGAGTAAAAACACGTGCGAGAGGATGCATCCCGCAGGCTAGTCGAGTAAAAACACGTGCGAGAGGATGCACCCCGCAGGCTAGTCGATTAAAATCACGTGCGAGAGGATGCATCCCGCATGCTACTCGAGTAAAAACACGTGCGAGAAGATGCATCCCGCAGGCTAGTCGAGTAAAAACACGTGCGAGAGGATGCATCCCGCAGGCTAGTCGAGTAAAAACACGTGCGAGAGGATGCACCCCGCAGGCTAGTCGAGTAAAAACACGTGCGAGAGGATGTATCCCGCAGGCTAGTCGAATAAAAACACGTGCGAGAGGATGCATCCCGCAGGCTAGTCGAGTAAAAACACGTGCGAGAGGATGCATCCCGCAGGCTAGTCGAGTAAAAACACGTGCGAGAGGATACTTCCCGCAGGCTAGTCGAGTAAAAACACGTGCGAGAGGATGCATCCCGCAGGCTAGTCGAGTAAAAACACGTGCGAGAGGATGCATCCCGCAGGCTAGTCGAGTAAAAACACGTGCGAGAGGTTGCATCCCGCAGGCTAGTCGAGTAAAAACACGTGCGAGAGGATGCACCCCGCAGGCTAGTCGAGTAAAAACACGTGCGAGAGGATGCATCCCGCAGGCTACTCGAGTAAAAACACGTGCGAGAGGATGCATCCCGCAGGCTAGTCGAGTAAAAACACTTGCGAGAGGATGCATCCCGCAGGCTAGTCGAGTAAAAACACGTGCGAGAGGATGCATCCCGCAGGCTAGTCGAGTAAAAACACGTGCGAGAGGATGCATCCCGCAGGCTAGTCGAGTAAAAACACGTGCGAGGGGATGCATCCCGCAGGCTAGTCGAGTGAAGAACACGTGCCAGAGGATGCGTCCCGCAGGCTAGTCGAGCAAAAACAGGTGCGAGAGGATGCATCCCGCAGGCTAGTCGAGCAAAAACACGTGCGAGAGGATGCATCCCGCAGGCTAGTCGAGTAAAAACACGTGCGAGAGGATGCATCCCGCAGGCTAGTCGAGTAAAAACACGTGCGAGAGGATGCATCCCGCAGGCTAGTCGAGTAAAAACACGTGCGAGACGATGCATCCCGCAGCCTAGACGAGTAAAAACACGGGCGAGAGGATGCATCCCGCAGGCTAGTCGAGTAAAAACACGTGCGAGAGGATGCATCCCGCAGGCTAGTCGAGTAAAAACACGTGCGAGAGGATGCATCCCGCAGGCTAGTCGAGTAAAAACACGTGCGAGAGGATGCACCCGGCAGGCTAGTCGAGTAAAAACAAGTGCGAGAGGATGCACCCCGCAGGCTAGTCGAGTAAAAACACGTGCGAGAGGATGCATCCCGCAGGCTACTCGAGTAAAAACACGTGCGAGATGATGCATCCCGCAGGCTAGTCGAGTAAAAACACGTGCGAGAGGATGCATCCCGCAGGCTAGTCGAGTAAAAACACGTGCGAGAGGATGCACCCCGCAGGCTAGTCGAGTAAAAACACGTGCGAGAGGATGCATCCCGCAGGCTAGTCGAGTAAAAACACGTGCGAGAGGATGCATCCCGCAGGCTACTCGAGTAAAAACACGTGCGAGAGGATGCATCCCGCAGGCTAGTCGAGTAAAAACACTTGCGAGAGGATGCATCCCGCAGGCTAGTCGAGTAAAAACACGTGCGAGAGGATGCATCCCGCAGGCTAGTCGAGTAAAAACACGTGCGAGAGGATGCATCCCGCAGGCTAGTCGAGTAAAAACACGTGCGAGGGGATGCATCCCGCAGGCTAGTCGAGTGAAGAACACGTGCCAGAGGATGCGTCCCGCAGGCTAGTCGAGCAAAAACAGGTGCGAGAGGATGCATCCCGCAGGCTAGTCGAGCAAAAACACGTGCGAGAGGATGCATCCCGCAGGCTAGTCGAGTAAAAACACGTGCGAGAGGATGCATCCCGCAGGCTAGTCGAGTAAAAACACGTGCGAGAGGATGCATCCCGCAGGCTAGTCGAGTAAAAACACGTGCGAGACGATGCATCCCGCAGCCTAGACGAGTAAAAACACGGGCGAGAGGATGCATCCCGCAGGCTAGTCGAGTAAAAACACGTGCGAGAGGATGCATCCCGCAGGCTAGTCGAGTAAAAACACGTGCGAGAGGATGCATCCCGCAGGCTAGTCGAGTAAAAACACGTGCGAGAGGATGCACCCGGCAGGCTAGTCGAGTAAAAACAAGTGCGAGAGGATGCACCCCGCAGGCTAGTCGAGTAAAAACACGTGCGAGAGGATGCATCCCGCAGGCTACTCGAGTAAAAACACGTGCGAGATGATGCATCCCGCAGGCTAGTCGAGTAAAAACACGTGCGAGAGGATGCATCCCGCAGGCTAGTCGAGTAAAAACACGTGCGAGAGGATGCACCCCGCAGGCTAGTCGAGTAAAAACACGTGCGAGAGGATGCATCCCGCAGGTTACTCGAGTAAAAACACGTGCGAGAGGATGCATCCCGCAGGCTAGTCGAGTAAAAACACGTGCGAGAGGATGCATCCCGCAGGCTAGTCGAGTAAAAACACGTGCGAGAGGATGCATCCCGCAGGCTAGTCGAGTAAAAACACGTGCGAGAGGATGCGTCCCGCAGGCTAGTCGAGTAAAAACACGTGCGAGAGGATGCATCCCGCAGGCTAGTCGAGTAAAAACACGTGCGAGAGGATGCATACCGCAGGCTAGTCGAGTAAAATCACGTGCGAGAGGATGCATCCCGCAGGCTAGTCGAATAAAAACACGTGCGAGAGGATGCATCCCGCAGGCTAGTCGAGTGAAGAACACGTGCCAGAGGATGCGTCCCGCAGGCTAGTCGAGCAAAAACAGGTGCGAGAGGATGCATCCCGCAGGCTAGTCGAGCAAAAACACGTGCGAGAGGATGCATCCCGCAGGCTAGTCGAGTAAAAACACGTGCGAGAGGATGCATCCCGCAGGCTAGTCGAGTAAAAACACGTGCGAGAGGATGCATCCCGCAGGCTAGTCGAGTAAAAACACGTGCGAGAGGATGCACCCCGCAGGCTAGTCGAGTAAAAACACGTGCGAGAGGATGCGTCCCGCAGGCTACTCGAGTAAAAACACTTGCGAGAGGATGCATCCCGCAGGCTAGTCGAGTAAAAACACGTGCGAGAGGATGCATCCCGCAGGCTAGTCGAGTAAAAACACGTGCGAGAGGATGCATCCCGCAGGCTAGTCGAGTAAAAACACGTGCGAGACGATGCATCCCGCAGCCTAGACGAGTAAAAACACTTGCGAGAGGATGCATCCCGCAGGCTAGTCGAGTAAAAACACGTGCGAGAGGATGCATCCCGCAGGCTAGTCGAGTAAAAACACGTGCGAGAGGATGCATCCCGCAGGCTAGTCGAGTAAAAACACGTGCGAGAGGATGCACCCCGCAGGCTAGTCGAGTAAAAACACGTGCGAGAGGATGCATCCCGCAGGCTACTCGAGTAAAAACACGTGCGAGAGGATGCATCCCGCAGGCTAGTCGAGTAAAAACACGTGCGAGAGGATGAATCCCGCAGGCTAGTCGAGTAAAAACACGTGCGAGAGGATGCACCCCGCAGGCTAGTCGAGTAAAAACACGTGCGAGAGGATGCATCCCGCAGGCTACTCGACTAAAAACACGTGCGAGAGGATGCATCCCGCAGGCTAGTCGAGTAAAAACACGTGCAAGAGGATGCATCCCGCAGGCTAGTCGAGTAAAAACACGTGCGAGAGGATGCATCCCGCAGGTTAGTCGAGTAAAAACACGTGCGAGAGGATGCATCCCGCAGGCTAGTCGAGTAAAAACACGTGCGAGAGGATGCGTCCCGCAGGCTAGTCGAGTAAAAACACGTGCGAGAGGATGCATTCTTCAGGCTAGTCGAGTAAAAACACGTGCGAGAGGATGCATACCGCAGGCTAGTCGAGTAAAATCACGTGCGAGAGGATGCATCCCGCAGGCTAGTCGAGTGAAGAACACGTGCCAGAGGATGCGTCCCGCAGGCTAGTCGAGCAAAAACAGGTGCGAGAGGATGCATCCCGCAGGCTAGTCGAGCAAAAACACGTGCGAGAGGATGCATCCCGCAGTCTTGTCGAGTAAAAACACGTGCGAGAGGATGCATCCCGCAGGCTAGTCTAGTAAAAACACGTGCGAGAGGATGCATCCCGCAGGCTAGTCGAGTAAAAACACGTGCGAGACGATGCATCCCGCAGCCTAGTCGAGTAAAAACACGTGCGAGAGGATGCATCCCGCAGGCTACTCGAGTAAAAACACGTGCGAGAGGATGCATCCCGCAGGCTAGTCGAGTAAAAACACGTGCGAGAGGATGCATCCCGCAGGCTAGTCGAGTAAAAACACGTGCGAGAGGATGCATCCCGCAGGCTAGTCGAGTAAAAACACGTGCGAGAGGTTGCATCCCGCAGGCTAGTCGAGTGAAAACACGTGCGAGAGGATGCACCCCGCATGCTAGTCGAGTAAAAACACGTGCGAGAGGATGCATCCCGCAGGCTAGTCGAGTAAAAACACGTGCGAGAGGATGCATCCCGCAGGCTAGTCGAGTAAAAACACGTGCGAGAGGATGCATCCCGCAGGCTAGTCGAGTAAAAACACGTGCGAGAGGATGCATCCCGCAGGCTAGTCGAGTAAAAACACGTGCGAGAGGTTGCATCCCGCAGGCTAGTCGAGTAAAAACACGTGCGAGAGGATGCACCCCGCAGGCTAGTCGAGTAAAAACACGTGCGAGAGGATGCATCCCGCAGGCTAGTCGAGTAAAAACACGTGCGAGAGGATGCATCCCGCAGGCTAGTCGAGTAAAAACACGTGCGAGAGGATGCATCCCGCAGGCTAGTCGAGTAAAAACACGTGCGAGAGGATGCATACCGCAGGCTAGTCGAGCAAAAACACGTGCGAGAGGATGCATCCCGCAGGCTAGTCGAGTAAAAACACGTGCGAGAGGATGCATCCCGCAGGCTAGTCGAGTAAAAACACGTGCGAGAGGATGCATCCCGCAGGCTAGTCGAGTAAAAACACGTGCGAGACGATGCATCCCGCAGCCTAGACGAGTAAAAACACGGGCGAGAGGATGCATCCCGCAGGCTAGTCGAGTAAAAACACGTGCGAGAGGATGCATCCCGCAGGCTAGTCGAGTAAAAACACGTGCGAGAGGATGCATCCCGCAGGCTAGTCGAGTAAAAACACGTGCGAGAGGATGCATCCCGCAGGCTAGTCGAGTAAAAACACGTGCGAGAGGATGCATCCCGCAGGCTAGTCGAGTAAAAACACGTGCGAGAGGATGCATCCCGCAGGCTAGTCGAGTAAAAACACGTGCGAGAGGATGCATCCCGCAGGCTAGTCGAGTAAAAACACGTGCGAGAGGATGCATCCCGCAGGCTAGTCGAGTAAAAACACGTGCGAGAGGATGCATCCCGCAGGCTAGTCGAGTAAAAACACGTGCGAGAGGATGCATCCCGCAGGCTAGTCTAGTAAAAACACGTGCGAGAGGATGCATCCCGCAGGCTAGTCGAGTAAAAACACGTGCGAGACGATGCATCCCGCAGCCTAGTCGAGTAAAAACACGTGCGAGAGGATGCATCCCGCAGGCTACTCGAGTAAAAACACGTGCGAGAGGATGCATCCCGCAGGCTAGTCGAGTAAAAACACGTGCGAGACGATGCATCCCGCAGCCTAGTCGAGTAAAAACACGTGCGAGAGGATGCATCCCGCAGGCTACTCGAGTAAAAACACGTGCGAGAGGATGCATCCCGCAGGCTAGTCGAGTAAAAACACGTGCGAGAGGATGCATCCCGCAGGCTAGTCGAGTAAAAACACGTGCGAGAGGATGCACCCCGCAGGCTAGTCGATTAAAAACACGTGCGAGAGGATGCATCCCGCATGCTACTCGAGTAAAAACACGTGCGAGAAGATGCATCCCGCAGGCTAGTCGAGTAAAAACACGTGCGAGAGGATGCATCCCGCAGGCTAGTCGAGTAAAAACACGTGCGAGAGGATGCACCCCGCAGGCTAGTCGAGTAAAAACACGTGCGAGAGGATGTATCCCGCAGGCTAGTCGAATAAAAACACGTGCGAGAAGATGCATCCCGCAGGCTAGTCGAGTAAAAACACGTGCGAGAGGATGCATCCCGCAGGCTAGTCGAGTAAAAACACGTGCGAGAGGATACTTCCCGCAGGCTAGTCGAGTAAAAACACGTGCGAGACGATGCATCCCGCAGCCTAGACGAGTAAAAACACGGGCGAGAGGATGCATCCCGCAGGCTAGTCGAGTAAAAACACGTGCGAGAGGATGCATCCCGCAGGCTAGTCGAGTAAAAACACGTGCGAGAGGATGCATCCCGCAGGCTAGTCGAGTAAAAACACGTGCGAGAGGATGCATCCCGCAGGCTACTCGAGTAAAAACACGTGCGAGAGGATGCATCCCGCAGGCTAGTCGAGTAAAAACACGTGCGAGACGATGCATCCCGCAGCCTAGTCGAGTAAAAACACGTGCGAGAGGATGCATCCCGCAGGCTACTCGAGTAAAAACACGTGCGAGAGGATGCATCCCGCAGGCTAGTCGAGTAAAAACACGTGCGAGAGGATGCATCCCGCAGGCTAGTCGAGTAAAAACACGTGCGAGAGGATGCACCCCGCAGGCTAGTCGATTAAAAACACGTGCGAGAGGATGCATCCCGCATGCTACTCGAGTAAAAACACGTGCGAGAAGATGCATCCCGCAGGCTAGTCGAGTAAAAACACGTGCGAGAGGATGCATCCCGCAGGCTAGTCGAGTAAAAACACGTGCGAGAGGATGCACCCCGCAGGCTAGTCGATTAAAAACACGTGCGAGAGGATGCATCCCGCATGCTACTCGAGTAAAAACACGTGCGAGAAGATGCATCCCGCAGGCTAGTCGAGTAAAAACACGTGCGAGAGGATGCATCCCGCAGGCTAGTCGAGTAAAAACACGTGCGAGAGGATACTTCCCGCAGGCTAGTCGAGTAAAAACACGTGCGAGAGGATGCATCCCGCAGGCTAGTCGAGTAAAAACACGTGCGAGAGGATGCATCCCGCAGGCTAGTCGAGTAAAAACACGTGCGAGAGGTTGCATCCCGCAGGCTAGTCGAGTAAAAACACGTGCGAGAGGATGCACCCCGCAGGCTAGTCGAGTAAAAACACGTGCGAGAGGATGCATCCCGCAGGCTACTCGAGTAAAAACACGTGCGAGAGGATGCATCCCGCAGGCTAGTCGAGTAAAAACACTTGCGAGAGGATGCATCCCGCAGGCTAGTCGAGTAAAAACACGTGCGAGAGGATGCATCCCGCAGGCTAGTCGAGTAAAAACACGTGCGAGAGGATGCATCCCGCAGGCTAGTCGAGTAAAAACACGTGCGAGGGGATGCATCCCGCAGGCTAGTCGAGTGAAGAACACGTGCCAGAGGATGCGTCCCGCAGGCTAGTCGAGCAAAAACAGGTGCGAGAGGATGCATCCCGCAGGCTAGTCGAGCAAAAACACGTGCGAGAGGATGCATCCCGCAGGCTAGTCGAGTAAAAACACGTGCGAGAGGATGCATCCCGCAGGCTAGTCGAGTAAAAACACGTGCGAGAGGATGCATCCCGCAGGCTAGTCGAGTAAAAACACGTGCGAGACGATGCATCCCGCAGCCTAGACGAGTAAAAACACGGGCGAGAGGATGCATCCCGCAGGCTAGTCGAGTAAAAACACGTGCGAGAGGATGGATCCCGCAGGCTAGTCGAGTAAAAACACGTGCGAGAGGATGCATCCCGCAGGCTAGTCGAGTAAAAACACGTGCGAGAGGATGCACCCGGCAGGCTAGTCGAGTAAAAACAAGTGCGAGAGGATGCACCCCGCAGGCTAGTCGAGTAAAAACACGTGCGAGAGGATGCATCCCGCAGGCTACTCGAGTAAAAACACGTGCGAGATGATGCATCCCGCAGGCTAGTCGAGTAAAAACACGTGCGAGAGGATGCATCCCGCAGGCTAGTCGAGTAAAAACACGTGCGAGAGGATGCATACCGCAGGCTAGTCGAGTAAAATCACGTGCGAGAGGATGCATCCCGCAGGCTAGTCGAATAAAAACACGTGCGAGAGGATGCATCCCGCAGGCTAGTCGAGTGAAGAACACGTGCCAGAGGATGCGTCCCGAAGGCTAGTCGAGCAAAAACAGGTGCGAGAGGATGCATCCCGCAGG
Organism: Lasioglossum baleicum; assembly: GCF_051020765.1. NCBI lineage: Eukaryota > Metazoa > Arthropoda > Insecta > Hymenoptera > Halictidae > Lasioglossum > Lasioglossum baleicum. Next base: position 19,349 of record NW_027469844.1, on the reverse strand, counting down.
TTAGTCGAGCAAAAACACGTGCGAGAGGATGCATCCCGCAGGCTAGTCGAGTAAAAACACGTGCGAGAGGATGCATCCCGCAGGCTAGTCGAGTAAAAACACGTGCGAGAGGATGCATCCCGCAGGCTAGTCGAGTAAAAACACGTGCGAGACGATGCATCCCGCAGCCTAGACGAGTAAAAACACGTGCGAGAGGATGCATCCCGCAGGCTAGTCGAGTAAAAACACGTGCGAGAGGATGCATCCCGCAGGCTAGTCGAGTAAAAACACGTGCGAGAGGATGCATCCCGCAGGCTAGTCGAGTAAAAACACGTGCGAGAGGATGCACCCCGCAGGCTAGTCGAGTAAAAACACGTGCGAGAGGATGCATCCCGCAGGCTACTCGAGTAAAAACACGTGCGAGAGGATGCATCCCGCAGGCTAGTCGAGTAAAAACACGTGCGAGAGGATGAATCCCGCAGGCTAGTCGAGTAAAAACACGTGCGAGAGGATGCACCCCGCAGGCTAGTCGAGTAAACACACGTGCGAGAGGATGCATCCCGCCGGCTACTCGACTAAAAACACGTGCGAGAGGATGCATCCCGCAGGCTAGTCGAGTAAAAACACGTGCGAGACGATGCTTCCCGCAGCCCAGACGAGTAAAAACACGTGCGAGAGGATGCATCCCGCAGGCTAGTCGAGTAAAAACACGTGCGAGAGGATGCATCCCGCAGGCTAGTCGAGTAAAAACACGTGCGAGAGGATGCATCCCGCAGGCTAGTCGAGTAAAAACACGTGCGAGAGGATGCATCCCGCAGGCTAGTCGAGTAAAAACACGTGCGAGAGGATGCGTCCCGCAGGCTAGTCGAGTAAAAACACGTGCGAGAGGATGCATCCCGCAGGCTAGTCGAGTAAAAACACGTGCGAGAGGATGCATACCGCAGGCTAGTCGAGTAAAAACACGTGCGAGAGGATGCGTCCCGCAGGCTAGTCGAGTAAAAACACGTGCGAGAGGATGCATCCCGCAGGCTAGTCGAGTAAAAACACGTGCGAGAGGATGCATCCCGCAGGCTAGTCGAGTAAAAACACGTGCGAGAGGATGAATCCCGCAGGCTAGTCGAGTAAAAACACGTGCGAGAGGATGCACCCCGCAGGCTAGTCGAGTAAACACACGTGCGAGAGGATGCATCCCGCCGGCTACTCGACTAAAAACACGTGCGAGAGGATGCATCCCGCAGGCTAGTCGAGTAAAAACACGTGCGAGACGATGCTTCCCGCAGCCCAGACGAGTAAAAACACGTGCGAGAGGATGCATCCCGCAGGCTAGTCGAGTAAAAACACGTGCGAGAGGATGCATCCCGCAGGCTAGTCGAGTAAAAACACGTGCGAGAGGATGCATCCCGCAGGCTAGTCGAGTAAAAACACGTGCGAGAGGATGCATCCCGCAGGCTAGTCGAGTAAAAACACGTGCGAGAGGATGCGTCCCGCAGGCTAGTCGAGTAAAAACACGTGCGAGAGGATGCATCCCGCAGGCTAGTCGAGTAAAAACACGTGCGAGAGGATGCATACCGCAGGCTAGTCGAGTAAAATCACGTGCGAGAGGATGCATCCCGCAGGCTAGTCGAGTGAAGAACACGTGCCAGAGGATGCGTCCCGCAGGCTAGTCGAGCAAAAACAGGTGCGAGAGGATGCATCCCGCAGGCTAGTCGAGCAAAAACACGTGCGAGAGGATGCATCCCGCAGTCTAGTCGAGTAAAAACACGTGCGAGAGGATGCATCCCGCAGGCTAGTCTAGTAAAAACACGTGCGAGAGGATGCATCCCGCAGGCTAGTCGAGTAAAAACACGTGCGAGAGGATGCATCCCGCAGGCTAGTCGAGTAAAAACACGTGCGAGAGGATGCATCCCGCAGGCTAGTCGAGTAAAAACACGTGCGAGAGGATGCGTCCCGCAGGCTAGTCGAGTAAAAACACGTGCGAGAGGATGCATCCCGCAGGCTAGTCGAGTAAAAACACGTGCGAGAGGATGCATACCGCAGGCTAGTCGAGTAAAATCACGTGCGAGAGGATGCATCCCGCAGGCTAGTCGAATAAAAACACGTGCGAGAGGATGCATCCCGCAGGCTAGTCGAGTGAAGAACACGTGCCAGAGGATGCGTCCCGCAGGCTAGTCGAGCAAAAACAGGTGCGAGAGGATGCATCCCGCAGGTTAGTCGAGCAAAAACACGTGCGAGAGGATGCATCCCGCAGGCTAGTCGAGTAAAAACACGTGCGAGAGGATGCATCCCGCAGGCTAGTCGAGTAAAAACACGTGCGAGAGGATGCATCCCGCAGGCTAGTCGAGTAAAAACACGTGCGAGACGATGCATCCCGCAGCCTAGACGAGTAAAAACACGTGCGAGAGGATGCATCCCGCAGGCTAGTCGAGTAAAAACACGTGCGAGAGGATGCATCCCGCAGGCTAGTCGAGTAAAAACACGTGCGAGAGGATGCATCCCGCAGGCTAGTCGAGTAAAAACACGTGCGAGAGGATGCACCCCGCAGGCTAGTCGAGTAAAAACACGTGCGAGAGGATGCATCCCGCAGGCTACTCGAGTAAAAACACGTGCGAGAGGATGCATCCCGCAGGCTAGTCGAGTAAAAACACGTGCGAGAGGATGAATCCCGCAGGCTAGTCGAGTAAAAACACGTGCGAGAGGATGCACCCCGCAGGCTAGTCGAGTAAAAACACGTGCGAGAGGATGCATCCCGCAGGCTACTCGACTAAAAACACGTGCGAGAGGATGCATCCCGCAGGCTAGTCGAGTAAAAACACGTGCAAGAGGATGCATCCCGCAGGCTAGTCGAGTAAAAACACGTGCGAGAGGATGCATCCCGCAGGTTAGTCGAGTAAAAACACGTGCGAGAGGATGCATCCCGCAGGCTAGTCGAGTGAAGAACACGTGCCAGAGGATGCGTCCCGCAGGCTAGTCGAGCAAAAACAGGTGCGAGAGGATGCATCCCGCAGGCTAGTCGAGCAAAAACACGTGCGAGAGGATGCGTCCCGCAAGCTAGTCGAGTAAAAACACGAGCGAGAGGATGCATCCCGCAGGCTAGTCGAGTAAAAACACGTGCGAGAGGATGCATCCCGCAGGCTAGTCGAGTAAAAACACGTGCGAGACGCTGCTTCCCGCAGCCCAGACGAGTAAAAACACGTGCGAGAGGATGCATCCCGCAGGCTAGTCGAGTAAAAACACGTGCGAGAGGATGCATCCCGCAGGCTAGTCGAGTAAAAACACGTGCGAGAGGATGCATCCCGCAGGCTAGTCGAGTAAAAACACGTGCGAGAGGATGCATCCCGCAGGCTAGTCGAGTAAAAACACGTGCGAGAGGATGCGTCCCGCAGGCTAGTCGAGTAAAAACACGTGCGAGAGGATGCATCCCGCAGGCTAGTCGAGTAAAAACACGTGCGAGAGGATGCATACCGCAGGCTAGTCGAGTAAAATCACGTGCGAGAGGATGCATCCCGCAGGCTAGTCGAGTGAAGAACACGTGCCAGAGGATGCGTCCCGCAGGCTAGTCGAGCAAAAACAGGTGCGAGAGGATGCATCCCGCAGGCTAGTCGAGCAAAAACACGTGCGAGAGGATGCATCCCGCAGTCTAGTCGAGTAAAAACACGTGCGAGAGGATGCATCCCGCAGGCTAGTCTAGTAAAAACACGTGCGAGAGGATGCATCCCGCAGGCTAGTCGAGTAAAAACACGTGCGAGACGATGCATCCCGCAGCCTAGTCGAGTAAAAACACGTGCGAGAGGATGCATCCCGCAGGCTACTCGAGTAAAAACACGTGCGAGAGGATGCATCCCGCAGGCTAGTCGAGTAAAAACACGTGCGAGAGGATGCATCCCGCAGGCTAGTCGAGTAAAAACACGTGCGAGAGGATGCATCCCGCAGGCTAGTCGAGTAAAAACACGTGCGAGAGGTTGCATCCCGCAGGCTAGTCGAGTAAAAACACGTTCGAGAGGATGCACCCCGCAGGCTAGTCGAGTAAAAACACGTGCGAGAGGATGCATCCCGCAGGCTAGTCGAGTAAAAACACGTGCGAGGGGATGCATCCCGCAGGCTAGTCGAGTAAAAACACGTGCGTGAGGATGCATCCCGCAGGCTAGTCGAGTAAAAACACGTGCGAGAGGATGCATCCCGCAGGCTAGTCGAGTAAAAACACGTGCGAGGGGATGCATCCCGCAGGCTAGTCGAGTGAAGAACACGTGCCAGAGGATGCGTCCCGCAGGCTAGTCGAGCAAAAACAGGTGCGAGAGGATGCATCCCGCAGGCTAGTCGAGCAAAAACACGTGCGAGAGGATGCATCCCGCAGCCTAGTCGAGTAAAAACACGTGCGAGAGGATGCATCCCGCAGGCTACTCGAGTAAAAACACGTGCGAGAGGATGCATCCCGCAGGCTAGTCGAGTAAAAACACGTGCGAGAGGATGCATCCCGCAGGCTAGTCGAGTAAAAACACGTGCGAGAGGATGCATCCCGCAGGCTAGTCGAGTAAAAACACGTGCGAGAGGTTGCATCCCGCAGGCTAGTCGAGTAAAAACACGTTCGAGAGGATGCACCCCGCAGGCTAGTCGAGTAAAAACACGTGCGAGAGGATGCATCCCGCAGGCTAGTCGAGTAAAAACACGTGCGAGGGGATGCATCCCGCAGGCTAGTCGAGTAAAAACACGTGCGTGAGGATGCATCCCGCAGGCTAGTCGAGTAAAAACACGTGCGAGAGGATGCATCCCGCAGGCTAGTCGAGTAAAAACACGTGCGAGGGGATGCATCCCGCAGGCTAGTCGAGTGAAGAACACGTGCCAGAGGATGCGTCCCGCAGGCTAGTCGAGCAAAAACAGGTGCGAGAGGATGCATCCCGCAGGCTAGTCGAGCAAAAACACGTGCGAGAGGATGCATCCCGCAGGCTAGTCGAGTAAAAACACGTGCGAGAGGATGCATCCCGCAGGCTAGTCGAGTAAAAACACGTGCGAGAGGATGCATCCCGCAGGCTAGTCGAGTAAAAACACGTGCGAGACGATGCATCCCGCAGCCTAGACGAGTAAAAACACGGGCGAGAGGATGCATCCCGCAGGCTAGTCGAGTAAAAACACGTGCGAGAGGATGCATCCCGCAGGCTAGTCGAGTAAAAACACGTGCGAGAGGATGCATCCCGCAGGCTAGTCGAGTAAAAACACGTGCGAGAGGATGCATCCCGCAGGCTAGTCGAGTAAAAACGCGTGCGAGAGGATGCATCCCGCAGGCTAGTCGAGTAAAAACACGTGCGAGAGGATGCATCCCGCAGGCTAGTCGAGTAAAAACACGTGCGAGAGGTTGCATCCCGCAGGCTAGTCGAGTAAAAACACGTGCGAGAGGATGCATCCCGCAGGCTAGTCGAGTAAAAACACGTGCGAGAGGATGCATCCCGCAGGCTAGTCGAGTAAAAACACGTGCGAGAGGATGCACCCCGCAGGCTAGTCGAATAAAAACACGTGCGAGAGGATGCATCCCGCAGGCTAGTCGAGTAAAAACACGTGCGAGAGGATGCATCCCGCAGGCTAGTCGAGTAAAAACACGTGCGAGAGGATACTTCCCGCAGGCTAGTCGAGTAAAAACACGTGCGAGAGGATGCATCCCGCAGGCTAGTCGAGTAAAAACACGTGCGAGAGGATGCATCCCGCAGGCTAGTCGAGTAAAAACACGTGCGAGAGGTTGCATCCCGCAGGCTAGTCGAGTAAAAACACGTGCGAGAGGATGCACCCCGCAGGCTAGTCGAGTAAAAACACGTGCGAGAGGATGCATCCCGCAGGCTACTCGAGTAAAAACACGTGCGAGAGGATGCATCCCGCAGGCTAGTCGAGTAAAAACACTTGCGAGAGGATGCATCCCGCAGGCTAGTCGAGTAAAAACACGTGCGAGAGGATGCATCCCGCAGGCTAGTCGAGTAAAAACACGTGCGAGAGGATGCATCCCGCAGGCTAGTCGAGTAAAAACACGTGCGAGGGGATGCATCCCGCAGGCTAGTCGAGTGAAGAACACGTGCCAGAGGATGCGTCCCGCAGGCTAGTCGAGCAAAAACAGGTGCGAGAGGATGCATCCCGCAGGCTAGTCGAGCAAAAACACGTGCGAGAGGATGCATCCCGCAGGCTAGTCGAGTAAAAACACGTGCGAGAGGTTGCATCCCGCAGGCTAGCCGAGTAAAAACACGTGCGAGAGGATGCACCCCGCAGGCTAGTCGAGTAAAAACACGTGCGAGAGGATGCATCCCGCAGGCTAGTCGAGTAAAAACACGTGCGAGGGGATGCATCCCGCTGGCTAGTCGAGTAAAAACACGTGCGAGAGGATGCATCCCGCAGGCTAGTCGAGTAAAAACACGTGCGAGAGGATGCATCCCGCAGGCTAGTCGAGTAAAAACACGTGCGAGGGGATGCATCCCGCAGGCTAGTCGAGTGAAGAACACGTGCCAGAGGATGCGTCCCGCAGGCTAGTCGAGCAAAAACAGGTGCGAGAGGATGTATCCCGCAGGCTAGTCGAGCAAAAACACGTGCGAGAGGATGCATCCCGCAGGCTAGTCGAGTAAAAACACGTGCGAGAGGATGCATCCCGCAGGCTAGTCGAGTAAAAACACGTGCGAGAGGATGCATCCCGCAGGCTAGTCGAGTAAAAACACGTGCGAGACGATGCATCCCGCAGCCTAGACGAGTAAAAACACGGGCGACAGGATGCATCCCGCAGGCTAGTCGAGTAAAAACACGTGCGAGAGGATGCATCCCGCAGGCTAGTCGAGTAAAAACACGTGCGAGAGGATGCATCCCGCAGGCTAGTCGAGTAAAAACACGTGCGAGAGGATGCATCCCGCAGGCTAGTCGAGTAAAAACGCGTGCGAGAGGATGCATCCCGCAGGCTAGTCGAGTAAAAACACGTGCGAGAGGATGCATCCCGCAGGCTAGTCGAGTAAAAACACGTGCGAGAGGATGCATCCCGCAGGCTAGTCGAGTAAAAACACGTGCGAGAGGATGCATCCCGCAGGCTAGTCGAGTAAAAACACGTGCGAGAGGATGCATCCCGCAGGCTAGTCGAGTAAAAACACGTGCGAGAGGATGCATCCCGCAGGCTAGTCGAGTAAAAACACGTGCGAGAGGATGCATCCCGCAGGCTAGTCGAGTAAAAACACGTGCGAGAGGATGCATCCCGCAGGCTAGTCGAGTAAAAACACGTGCGAGAGGATGCACCCCGCAGGCTAGTCGAGTAAAAACACGTGCGAGAGGATGCATCCCGCAGGCTACTCGAGTAAAAACACGTGCGAGAGGATGCATCCCGCAGGCTAGTCGAGTAAAAACACGTGCGAGAGGATGCATCCCGCAGGCTAGTCGAGTAAAAACACGTGCGAGAGGATGCATCCCGCAGGCTAGTCGAGTAAAAACACGTGCGAGACGATGCATCCCGCTGCCTAGACGAGTAAAAACACTTGCGAGAGGATGCATCCCGCAGGCTAGTCGAGTAAAAACACGTGCGAGAGGATGCATCCCGCAGGCTAGTCGAGTAAAAACACGTGCGAGAGGATGCATCCCGCAGGCTAGTCGAGTAAAAACACGTGCGAGAGGATGCACCCCGCAGGCTAGTCGAGTAAAAACACGTGCGAGAGGATGCATCCCGCAGGCTACTCGAGTAAAAACACGTGCGAGAGGATGCATCCCGCAGGCTAGTCGAGTAAAAACACGTGCGAGAGGATGAATCCCGCAGGCTAGTCGAGTAAAAACACGTGCGAGAGGATGCACCCCGCAGGCTAGTCGAGTAAAAACACGTGCGAGAGGATGCATCCCGCAGGCTACTCGACTAAAAACACGTGCGAGAGGATGCATCCCGCAGGCTAGTCGAGTGAAGAACACGTGCCAGAGGATGCGTCCCGCAGGCTAGTCGAGCAAAAACAGGTGCGAGAGGATGCATCCCGCAGGCTAGTCGAGCAAAAACACGTGCGAGAGGATGCGTCCCGCAAGCTAGTCGAGTAAAAACACGAGCGAGAGGATGCATCCCGCAGGCTAGTCGAGTAAAAACACGTGCGAGAGGATGCATCCCGCAGGCTAGTCGAGTAAAAACACGTGCGAGACGATGCTTCCCGCAGCCCAGACGAGTAAAAACACGTGCGAGAGGATGCATCCCGCAGGCTAGTCGAGTAAAAACACGTGCGAGAGGATGCATCCCGCAGGCTAGTCGAGTAAAAACACGTGCGAGAGGATGCATCCCGCAGGCTAGTCGAGTAAAAACACGTGCGAGAGGATGCATCCCGCAGGCTAGTCGAGTAAAAACACGTGCGAGAGGATGCGTCCCGCAGGCTAGTCGAGTAAAAACACGTGCGAGAGGATGCATCCCGCAGGCTAGTCGAGTAAAAACACGTGCGAGAGGATGCATACCGCAGGCTAGTCGAGTAAAATCACGTGCGAGAGGATGCATCCCGCAGGCTAGTCGAGTGAAGAACACGTGCCAGAGGATGCGTCCCGCAGGCTAGTCGAGCAAAAACAGGTGCGAGAGGATGCATCCCGCAGGCTAGTCGAGCAAAAACACGTGCGAGAGGATGCATCCCGCAGTCTAGTCGAGTAAAAACACGTGCGAGAGGATGCATCCCGCAGGCTAGTCTAGTAAAAACACGTGCGAGAGGATGCATCCCGCAGGCTAGTCGAGTAAAAACACGTGCGAGACGATGCATCCCGCAGCCTAGTCGAGTAAAAACACGTGCGAGAGGATGCATCCCGCAGGCTACTCGAGTAAAAACACGTGCGAGAGGATGCATCCCGCAGGCTAGTCGAGTAAAAACACGTGCGAGAGGATGCATCCCGCAGGCTAGTCGAGTAAAAACACGTGCGAGAGGATGCATCCCGCAGGCTAGTCGAGTAAAAACACGTGCGAGAGGTTGCATCCCGCAGGCTAGTCGAGTAAAAACACGTGCGAGAGGATGCACCCCGCAGGCTAGTCGAGTAAAAACACGTGCGAGAGGATGCGTCCCGCAGGCTAGTCGAGTAAAAACACGTGCGAGAGGATGCATCCCGCAGGCTAGTCGAGTAAAAACACGTGCGAGAGGATGCATACCGCAGGCTAGTCGAGTAAAATCACGTGCGAGAGGATGCATCCCGCAGGCTAGTCGAGTAAAAACACGTGCGAGACGATGCATCCCGCAGCCTAGTCGAGTAAAAACACGTGCGAGAGGATGCATCCCGCAGGCTACTCGAGTAAAAACACGTGCGAGAGGATGCATCCCGCAGGCTAGTCGAGTAAAAACACGTGCGAGAGGATGCATCCCGCAGGCTAGTCGAGTAAAAACACGTGCGAGAGGATGCACCCCGCAGGCTAGTCGATTAAAAACACGTGCGAGAGGATGCATCCCGCTTGCTACTCGAGTAAAAACACGTGCGAGAAGATGCATCCCGCAGGCTAGTCGAGTAAAAACACGTGCGAGAGGATGCATCCCGCAGGCTAGTCGAGTAAAAACACGTGCGAGAGGATGCACCCCGCAGGCTAGTCGAGTAAAAACACGTGCGAGAGGATGTATCCCGCAGGCTAGTCGAATAAAAACACGTGCGAGAGGATGCATCCCGCAGGCTAGTCGAGTAAAAACACGTGCGAGAGGATGCATCCCGCAGGCTAGTCGAGTAAAAACACGTGCGAGAGGATACTTCCCGCAGGCTAGTCGAGTAAAAACACGTGCGAGAGGATGCATCCCGCAGGCTAGTCGAGTAAAAACACGTGCGAGAGGATGCATCCCGCAGGCTAGTCGAGTAAAAACACGTGCGAGAGGTTGCATCCCGCAGGCTAGTCGAGTAAAAACACGTGCGAGAGGATGCACCCCGCAGGCCAGTCGAGTAAAAACACGTGCGAGAGGATGCATCCCGCAGGCTACTCGAGTAAAAACACGTGCGAGAGGATGCATCCCGCAGGCTCGTCGAGTAAAAACACTTGCGAGAGGATGCATCCCGCAGGCTAGTCGAGTAAAAACACGTGCGAGAGGATGCATCCCGCAGGCTAGTCGAGTAAAAACACGTGCGAGAGGATGCATCCCGCAGGCTAGTCGAGTAAAAACACGTGCGAGGGGATGCATCCCGCAGGCTAGTCGAGTGAAGAACACGTGCCAGAGGATGCGTCCCGCAGGCTAGTCGAGCAAAAACAGGTGCGAGAGGATGCATCCCGCAGGCTAGTCGAGCAAAAACACGTGCGAGAGGATGCATCCCGCAGGCTAGTCGAGTAAAAACACGTGCGAGAGGATGCATCCCGCAGGCTAGTCGAGTAAAAACACGTGCGAGAGGATGCATCCCGCAGGCTAGTCGAGTAAAAACACGTGCGAGACGATGCATCCCGCAGCCTAGACGAGTAAAAACACGGGCGAGAGGATGCATCCCGCAGGCTAGTCGAGTAAAAACACGTGCGAGAGGATGCATCCCGCAGGCTAGTCGAGTAAAAACACGTGCGAGAGGATGCATCCCGCAGGCTAGTCGAGTAAAAACACGTGCGAGAGGATGCACCCCGCAGGCTAGTCGAGTAAAAACAAGTGCGAGAGGATGCACCCCGCAGGCTAGTCGAGTAAAAACACGTGCGAGAGGATGCATCCCGCAGGCTACTCGAGTAAAAACACGTGCGAGAGAATGCATCCCGCAGGCTAGTCGAGTAAAAACACGTGCGAGAGGATGCATCCCGCAGGCTAGTCGAGTAAAAACACGTGCGAGAGGATGCACCCCGCAGGCTAGTCGAGTAAAAACACGTGCGAGAGGATGCATCCCGCAGGTTACTCGAGTAAAAACACGTGCGAGAGGATGCATCCCGCAGGCTAGTCGAGTAAAAACACGTGCGAGAGGATGCATCCCGCAGGCTAGTCGAGTAAAAACACGTGCGAGAGGATGCATCCCGCAGGCTAGTCGAGTAAAAACACGTGCGAGAGGATGCGTCCCGCAGGCTAGTCGAGTAAAAACACGTGCGAGAGGATGCATCCCGCAGGCTAGTCGAGTAAAAACACGTGCGAGAGGATGCATACCGCAGGCTAGTCGAGTAAAATCACGTGCGAGAGGATGCATCCCGCAGGCTAGTCGAATAAAAACACGTGCGAGAGGATGCATCCCGCAGGCTAGTCGAGTGAAGAACACGTGCCAGAGGATGCGTCCCGCAGGCTAGTCGAGCAAAAACAGGTGCGAGAGGATGCATCCCGCAGGCTAGTCGAGCAAAAACACGTGCGAGAGGATGCATCCCGCAGGCTAGTCGAGTAAAAACACGTGCGAGAGGATGCATCCCGCAGGCTAGTCGAGTAAAAACACGTGCGAGAGGATGCATCCCGCAGGCTAGTCGAGTAAAAACACGTGCGAGACGATGCATCCCGCAGCCTAGACGAGTAAAAACACGTGCGAGAGGATGCATCCCGCAGGCTAGTCGAGTAAAAACACGTGCGAGAGGATGCATCCCGCAGGCTAGTCGAGTAAAAACACGTGCGAGAGGATGCATCCCGCAGGCTAGTCGAGTAAAAACACGTGCGAGAGGATGCACCCCGCAGGCTAGTCGAGTAAAAACACGTGCGAGAGGATGCATCCCGCAGGCTACTCGAGTAAAAACACGTGCGAGAGGATGCATCCCGCAGGCTAGTCGAGTAAAAACACGTGCGAGAGGATGAATCCCGCAGGCTAGTCGAGTAAAAACACGTGCGAGAGGATGCACCCCGCAGGCTAGTCGAGTAAAAACACGTGCGAGAGGATGCATCCCGCAGGCTACTCGACTAAAAACACGTGCGAGAGGATGCATCCCGCAGGCTAGTCGAGTAAAAACACGTGCAAGAGGATGCATCCCGCAGGCTAGTCGAGTAAAAACACGTGCGAGACGATGCATCCCGCAGCCTAGACGAGTAAAAACACGGGCGAGAGGATGCATCCCGCAGGCTAGTCGAGTAAAAACACGTGCGAGAGGATGCATCCCGCAGGCTAGTCGAGTAAAAACACGTGCGAGAGGATGCATCCCGCAGGCTAGTCGAGTAAAAACACGTGCGAGAGGATGCATCCCGCAGGCTAGTCGAGTAAAAACACGTGCGAGAGGATGCATCCCGCAGGCTAGTCGAGTAAAAACACGTGCGAGAGGATGCATCCCGCAGGCTAGTCGAGTAAAAACACGTGCGAGAGGATGCATCCCGCAGGCTAGTCGAGTAAAAACACGTGCGAGAGGATGCATCCCGCAGGCTAGTCGAGTAAAAACACGTGCGAGAGGATACATCCCGCAGGCTAGTCGAGTAAAAACACGTGCGAGAGGATGCATCCCGCAGGCTAGTCTAGTAAAAACACGTGCGAGAGGATGCATCCCGCAGGCTAGTCGAGTAAAAACACGTGCGAGACGATGCATCCCGCAGCCTAGTCGAGTAAAAACACGTGCGAGAGGATGCATCCCGCAGGCTACTCGAGTAAAAACACGTGCGAGAGGATGCATCCCGCAGGCTAGTCGAGTAAAAACACGTGCGAGACGATGCATCCCGCAGCCTAGTCGAGTAAAAACACGTGCGAGAGGATGCATCCCGCAGGCTACTCGAGTAAAAACACGTGCGAGAGGATGCATCCCGCAGGCTAGTCGAGTAAAAACACGTGCGAGAGGATGCATCCCGCAGGCTACTCGAGTAAAAACACGTGCGAGAGGATGCATCCCGCAGGCTAGTCGAGTAAAAACACGTGCGAGAGGATGCATCCCGCAGGCTAGTCGAGTAAAAACACGTGCGAGAGGATGCATCCCGCAGGCTAGTCGAGTAAAAACACGTGCGAGAGGTTGCATCCCGCAGGCTAGTCGAGTAAAAACACGTTCGAGAGGATGCACCCCGCAGGCTAGTCGAGTAAAAACACGTGCGAGAGGATGCATCCCGCAGGCTAGTCGAGTAAAAACACGTGCGAGGGGATGCATCCCGCAGGCTAGTCGAGTAAAAACACGTGCGTGAGGATGCATCCCGCAGGCTAGTCGAGTAAAAACACGTGCGAGAGGATGCATCCCGCAGGCTAGTCGAGTAAAAACACGTGCGAGGGGATGCATCCCGCAGGCTAGTCGAGTGAAGAACACGTGCCAGAGGATGCGTCCCGCAGGCTAGTCGAGCAAAAACAGGTGCGAGAGGATGCATCCCGCAGGCTAGTCGAGCAAAAACACGTGCGAGAGGATGCATCCCGCAGGCTAGTCGAGTAAAAACACGTGCGAGAGGATGCATCCCGCAGGCTAGTCGAGTAAAAACACGTGCGAGAGGATGCATCCCGCAGGCTAGTCGAGTAAAAACACGTGCGAGACGATGCATCCCGCAGCCTAGACGAGTAAAAACACGGGCGAGAGGATGCATCCCGCAGGCTAGTCGAGTAAAAACACGTGCGAGAGGATGCATCCCGCAGGCTAGTCGAGTAAAAACACGTGCGAGAGGATGCATCCCGCAGGCTAGTCGAGTAAAAACACGTGCGAGAGGATGCATCCCGCAGGCTAGTCGAGTAAAAACGCGTGCGAGAGGATGCATCCCGCAGGCTAGTCGAGTAAAAACACGTGCGAGAGGATGCATCCCGCAGGCTAGTCGAGTAAAAACACGTGCGAGAGGTTGCATCCCGCAGGCTAGTCGAGTAAAAACACGTGCGAGAGGATGCATCCCGCAGGCTAGTCGAGTAAAAACACGTGCGAGAGGATGCATCCCGCAGGCTAGTCGAGTAAAAACACGTGCGAGAGGATGCACCCCGCAGGCTAGTCGATTAAAAACACGTGCGAGAGGATGCATCCCGCATGCTACTCGAGTAAAAACACGTGCGAGAAGATGCATCCCGCAGGCTAGTCGAGTAAAAACACGTGCGAGAGGATGCATCCCGCAGGCTAGTCGAGTAAAAACACGTGCGAGAGGATGCACCCCGCAGGCTAGTCGAGTAAAAACACGTGCGAGAGGATGTATCCCGCAGGCTAGTCGAATAAAAACACGTGCGAGAGGATGCATCCCGCAGGCTAGTCGAGTAAAAACACGTGCGAGAGGATGCATCCCGCAGGCTAGTCGAGTAAAAACACGTGCGAGAGGATACTTCCCGCAGGCTAGTCGAGTAAAAACACGTGCGAGAGGATGCATCCCGCAGGCTAGTCGAGTAAAAACACGTGCGAGAGGATGCATCCCGCAGGCTAGTCGAGTAAAAACACGTGCGAGAGGTTGCATCCCGCAGGCTAGTCGAGTAAAAACACGTGCGAGAGGATGCACCCCGCAGGCTAGTCGAGTAAAAACACGTGCGAGAGGATGCATCCCGCAGGCTACTCGAGTAAAAACACGTGCGAGAGGATGCATCCCGCAGGCTAGTCGAGTAAAAACACTTGCGAGAGGATGCATCCCGCAGGCTAGTCGAGTAAAAACACGTGCGAGAGGATGCATCCCGCAGGCTAGTCGAGTAAAAACACGTGCGAGAGGATGCACCCCGCAGGCTAGTCGAGTAAAAACACGTGCGAGAGGATGCATCCCGCAGGCTAGTCGAGTAAAAACACGTGCGAGGGGATGCATCCCGCAGGCTAGTCGAGTAAAAACACGTGCGAGAGGATGCATCCCGCAGGCTAGTCGAGTAAAAACACGTGCGAGAGGATGCATCCCGCAGGCTAGTCGAGTAAAAACACGTGCGAGGGGATGCATCCCGCAGGCTAGTCGAGTGAAGAACACGTGCCAGAGGATGCGTCCCGCAGGCTAGTCGAGCAAAAACAGGTGCGAGAGGATGTATCCCGCAGGCTAGTCGAGCAAAAACACGTGCGAGAGGATGCATCCCGCAGGCTAGTCGAGTAAAAACACGTGCGAGAGGATGCATCCCGCAGGCTAGTCGAGTAAAAACACGTGCGAGAGGATGCATCCCGCAGGCTAGTCGAGTAAAAACACGTGCGAGACGATGCATCCCGCAGCCTAGACGAGTAAAAACACGGGCGAGAGGATGCATCCCGCAGGCTAGTCGAGTAAAAACACGTGCGAGAGGATGCATCCCGCAGGCTAGTCGAGTAAAAACACGTGCGAGAGGATGCATCCCGCAGGCTAGTCGAGTAAAAACACGTGCGAGAGGATGCATCCCGCAGGCTAGTCGAGTAAAAACGCGTGCGAGAGGATGCATCCCGCAGGCTAGTCGAGTAAAAACACGTGCGAGAGGATGCATCCCGCAGGCTAGTCGAGTAAAAACACGTGCGAGAGGATGCATCCCGCAGGCTAGTCGAGTAAAAACACGTGCGAGAGGATGCATCCCGCAGGCTAGTCGAGTAAAAACACGTGCGAGAGGATGCATCCCGCAGGCTAGTCGAGTAAAAACACGTGCGAGAGGATGCATCCCGCAGGCTAGTCGAGTAAAAACACGTGCGAGAGGATGCATCCCGCAGGCTAGTCGAGTAAAAACACGTGCGAGAGGATGCATCCCGCAGGCTAGTCGAGTAAAAACACGTGCGAGAGGATGCACCCCGCAGGCTAGTCGAGTAAAAACACGTGCGAGAGGATGCATCCCGCAGGCTACTCGAGTAAAAACACGTGCGAGAGGATGCATCCCGCAGGCTAGTCGAGTAAAAACACGTGCGAGAGGATGCATCCCGCAGGCTAGTCGAGTAAAAACACGTGCGAGAGGATGCATCCCGCAGGCTAGTCGAGTAAAAACACGTGCGAGACGATGCATCCCGCTGCCTAGACGAGTAAAAACACTTGCGAGAGGATGCATCCCGCAGGCTAGTCGAGTAAAAACACGTGCGAGAGGATGCATCCCGCAGGCTAGTCGAGTAAAAACACGTGCGAGAGGATGCATCCCGCAGGCTAGTCGAGTAAAAACACGTGCGAGAGGATGCACCCCGCAGGCTAGTCGAGTAAAAACACGTGCGAGAGGATGCATCCCGCAGGCTACTCGAGTAAAAACACGTGCGAGAGGATGCATCCCGCAGGCTAGTCGAGTAAAAACACGTGCGAGAGGATGAATCCCGCAGGCTAGTCGAGTAAAAACACGTGCGAGAGGATGCACCCCGCAGGCTAGTCGAGTAAAAACACGTGCGAGAGGATGCATCCCGCAGGCTACTCGACTAAAAACACGTGCGAGAGGATGCATCCCGCAGGCTAGTCGAGTGAAGAACACGTGCCAGAGGATGCGTCCCGCAGGCTAGTCGAGCAAAAACAGGTGCGAGAGGATGCATCCCGCAGGCTAGTCGAGCAAAAACACGTGCGAGAGGATGCGTCCCGCAAGCTAGTCGAGTAAAAACACGAGCGAGAGGATGCATCCCGCAGGCTAGTCGAGTAAAAACACGTGCGAGAGGATGCATCCCGCAGGCTAGTCGAGTAAAAACACGTGCGAGACGATGCTTCCCGCAGCCCAGACGAGTAAAAACACGTGCGAGAGGATGCATCCCGCAGGCTAGTCGAGTAAAAACACGTGCGAGAGGATGCATCCCGCAGGCTAGTCGAGTAAAAACACGTGCGAGAGGATGCATCCCGCAGGCTAGTCGAGTAAAAACACGTGCGAGAGGATGCATCCCGCAGGCTAGTCGAGTAAAAACACGTGCGAGACGATGCATCCCGCAGCCTAGTCGAGTAAAAACACGTGCGAGAGGATGCATCCCGCAGGCTACTCGAGTAAAAACACGTGCGAGAGGATGCATCCCGCAGGCTAGTCGAGTAAAAACACGTGCGAGAGGATGCATCCCGCAGGCTAGTCGAGTAAAAACACGTGCGAGAGGATGCATCCCGCAGGCTAGTCGAGTAAAAACACGTGCGAGAGGTTGCATCCCGCAGGCTAGTCGAGTAAAAACACGTGCGAGAGGATGCACCCCGCAGGCTAGTCGAGTAAAAACACGTGCGAGAGGATGCATCCCGCAGGCTAGTCGAGTAAAAACACGTGCGAGAGGATGCATCCCGCAGGCTAGTCGAGTAAAAACACGTGCGAGAGGATGCATCCCGCAGGCTAGTCGAGTAAAAACACGTGCGAGAGGATGCATCCCGCAGGCTAGTCGAGTAAAAACACGTGCGAGGGGATGCATCCCGCAGGCTAGTCGAGTGAAGAACACGTGCCAGAGGATGCGTCCCGCAGGCTAGTCGAGCAAAAACAGGTGCGAGAGGATGCATCCCGCAGGCTAGTCGAGCAAAAACACGTGCGAGAGGATGCATCCCGCAGGCTAGTCGAGTAAAAACACGTGCGAGAGGATGCATCCCGCAGGCTAGTCGAGTAAAAACACGTGCGAGAGGATGCATCCCGCAGGCTAGTCGAGTAAAAACACGTGAAAGAGGATGCATCCCGCAGGCTAGTCGAGTGAAGAACACGTGCCAGAGGATGCGTCCCGCAGGCTAGTCGAGCAAAAACAGGTGCGAGAGGATGCATCCCGCAGGCTAGTCGAGCAAAAACACGTGCGAGAGGATGCGTCCCGCAAGCTAGTCGAGTAAAAACACGAGCGAGAGGATGCATCCCGCAGGCTAGTCGAGTAAAAACACGTGCGAGAGGATGCATCCCGCAGGCTAGTCGAGTAAAAACACGTGCGAGACGATGCTTCCCGCAGCCCAGACGAGTAAAAACACGTGCGAGAGGATGCATCCCGCAGGCTAGTCGAGTAAAAACACGTGCGAGAGGATGCATCCCGCAGGCTAGTCGAGTAAAAACACGTGCGAGAGGATGCATCCCGCAGGCTAGTCGAGTAAAAACACGTGCGAGAGGATGCATCCCGCAGGCTAGTCGAGTAAAAACACGTGCGAGACGATGCATCCCGCAGCCTAGTCGAGTAAAAACACGTGCGAGAGGATGCATCCCGCAGGCTACTCGAGTAAAAACACGTGCGAGAGGATGCATCCCGCAGGCTAGTCGAGTAAAAACACGTGCGAGAGGATGCATCCCGCAGGCTAGTCGAGTAAAAACACGTGCGAGAGGATGCATCCCGCAGGCTAGTCGAGTAAAAACACGTGCGAGAGGTTGCATCCCGCAGGCTAGTCGAGTAAAAACACGTGCGAGAGGATGCACCCCGCAGGCTAGTCGAGTAAAAACACGTGCGAGAGGATGCATCCCGCAGGCTAGTCGAGTAAAAACACGTGCGAGAGGATGCATCCCGCAGGCTAGTCGAGTAAAAACACGTGCGAGAGGATGCATCCCGCAGGCTAGTCGAGTAAAAACACGTGCGAGAGGATGCATCCCGCAGGCTAGTCGAGTAAAAACACGTGCGAGGGGATGCATCCCGCAGGCTAGTCGAGTGAAGAACACGTGCCAGAGGATGCGTCCCGCAGGCTAGTCGAGCAAAAACAGGTGCGAGAGGATGCATCCCGCAGGCTAGTCGAGCAAAAACACGTGCGAGAGGATGCATCCCGCAGGCTAGTCGAGTAAAAACACGTGCGAGAGGATGCATCCCGCAGGCTAGTCGAGTAAAAACACGTGCGAGAGGATGCATCCCGCAGGCTAGTCGAGTAAAAACACGTGCGAGACGATGCATCCCGCAGCCTAGACGAGTAAAAACACGGGCGAGAGGATGCATCCCGCAGGCTAGTCGAGTAAAAACACGTGCGAGAGGATGCATCCCGCAGGCTAGTCGAGTAAAAACACGTGCGAGAGGATGCATCCCGCAGGCTAGTCGAGTAAAAACACGTGCGAGAGGATGCATCCCGCAGGCTAGTCGAGTAAAAACACGTGCGAGAGGATGCATCCCGCAGGCTAGTCGAGTAAAAACACGTGCGAGAGGATGCATCCCGCAGGCTAGTCGAGTAAAAACACGTGCGAGAGGATGCATCCCGCAGGCTAGTCGAGTAAAAACACGTGCGAGAGGATGCATCCCGCAGGCTAGTCGAGTAAAAACACGTGCGAGAGGATACATCCCGCAGGCTAGTCGAGTAAAAACACGTGCGAGAGGATGCATCCCGCAGGCTAGTCTAGTAAAAACACGTGCGAGAGGATGCATCCCGCAGGCTAGTCGAGTAAAAACACGTGCGAGACGATGCATCCCGCAGCCTAGTCGAGTAAAAACACGTGCGAGAGGATGCATCCCGCAGGCTACTCGAGTAAAAACACGTGCGAGAGGATGCATCCCGCAGGCTAGTCGAGTAAAAACACGTGCGAGACGATGCATCCCGCAGCCTAGTCGAGTAAAAACACGTGCGAGAGGATGCATCCCGCAGGCTACTCGAGTAAAAACACGTGCGAGAGGATGCATCCCGCAGGCTAGTCGAGTAAAAACACGTGCGAGAGGATGCATCCCGCAGGCTAGTCGAGTAAAAACACGTGCGAGAGGATGCACCCCGCAGGCTAGTCGATTAAAAACACGTGCGAGAGGATGCATCCCGCTTGCTACTCGAGTAAAAACACGTGCGAGAAGATGCATCCCGCAGGCTAGTCGAGTAAAAACACGTGCGAGAGGATGCATCCCGCAGGCTAGTCGAGTA
>NW_027469843.1:0-59027 GCF_051020765.1 Lasioglossum baleicum | reverse complement strand
TAAGATATTCAAAAATGGTATGACTTTATACGAATTGGTATTGTTATCAAACGGTTTGACGCTGTACTTTAATATTCAAACCGTGAATTAAGGTGTTTATAACCAATACTGTTAAGCGGATTTACTCCTGGAATACCTGGTTTGACTCTGAGTCTCTGGATCGGGAAGTTATTGACTTAGCCGTTCGTCCTTGACAGAAGGTGGCAACGTTCTTGAGTGGTTTGACCCTTGACCATCTAATTCGTACATGAAGTTAAGGTGCTCATCACGAAAACGAATGTTAATTTTCTTCTGTGAACACGAACTTATACTATCGGTGAAGCTTGTGTGTTCCGCGAAAGGTTAGGCCTTCGGTGAAACGTTTGACTTTATACCACATGATAATGCTCTCAAACGGTTTGACGATCTACTTTAATATTCAAACTGTGAACTATGGAGTCGATTGCCAATACTTTCTACTCGATTTCCGCCCGGAGTACCTGCTATGACTCGGAAGCACAGAATATGTGAAGCTATTGACTTAGCTGCTCGAATATCATGGAAGGTGACAGCGGTCTAGAATAGTGTGACACTTGATCTTCAAGTTTATACATAAGATTAATGTCCACGTCACTGAAGTGGTGATCTATTTCTTTCTCGAAGCATGAAGTTATACCCTCGATGAAGTGAGTGATTTTCGCGGAAGGTTATGTCTCCGGTAAAACGTTTTACTTTATAGCAATTCATAACGACCTTAAATGATTCGATGCTCTACTTTCATATTCAATCCGTGAATTATGGTGTTCATTACAAATACTATTCAGTGTATTTACTCCCGGATTACCTGATTTGACTCTCGGAATCTCAGGACACATGAAGCTATTGACTTAGACGTTCGACTCTCTCTGATGGTTGTAATGTTCTCGAGAGGATTGACACACGATTTTCCGATTGACACATGAAATTATCATTCCATCAATAAAATTTACACAAATTCGCTTCTATCAACAGGGAGTTGTACTCGTGATGCAACGGGATACGTTCACGGAAGGTAAGGTCTTCCGTTAAAAGTTTGACACAATACCAAATGGTAATATTCTCCGACGTTTTGACTCTCTGTTTTAGTACTCACGCCGTGAATTAAAGTGTCCACTGCCATTGCAGTACTGCGGGCGGACTCCTGGAATACCGCGCCTGACCATCGAAAGCAGAGGGTAGGTGTAGTAATTGATTCAGGAGTTCGACTCTCGAAGAGTGTGATCCCGTTTTCCGACGGATTGACCTTCGATCTTCATATTCATACATGAAAAATGAACCCGTCGGCTAAAATCTCTACTAGTATGTTTCCATGAGCACTAAGCAAGACACTCGCTTCAGCGGGTTTGTTTCTAGGATGGTCAGTTAATCGATGAAAAGAATTACCTTATTCCAATTCGTAATATTCTCGACTGATTTATTCTCTACTTAAATATTCATACAGCGAATTAATGTGCGGATTGCTAATACTGTTCAGCGGATTCACTCCAGGAATACCTGGTTTAGGTCTAGGACTCATAGGATGGGTGAAGCTATTGTTTACACCGTTCAACTCTCAGAGATGGTGGTAACGTTTTCGGATGGTTTGACCCTCAATCATCCTACTGACACAGGAAATAAAAATGTCCTCTAAAATGTCTACTAATTTGCTTCTGTGAGCACTAAGAGAAACACTCGCTACAGCGTGTTAGGTCCCCGGCAGGTAAGGTATTCTTTAAAACGAATGACTTTATGCGATTGGATAGTGTTCGCCGACCATATGACACTCTACATTAATATTCATACAGTAAATTATGGTGTTTCTTGTCAATACTGGTCAACCGATTTTCTCCTGCAATGCCTGCTTGACTCTCGGAATCGCATGATTGGTGAAGTTATTGACTTAGGCGTTCGTCTCTCACAAAAGGTCACAAACTACTCAAACGGTTTGGACATCAATATTCCAATTCCTACATAAGGATAAGGTGTACGACACTCAAATGAATGCTAATATCTTTCTGCGAGCACGATCTTATACTCTCGATGACGCCGCCGAGATTGACGGTAGGTAAGTCTTTCAGTAAAACGTATGACTCTATACGAATACGTATCGGTCTGCAACGGTTTGACGATATACTCCAATACTGAAACAGTGAACTAAGGTGACTATTGCCAATGCTGTACAGCGGATCAACTTCTGGAATACACGGTTTGACTCTCGGAATCACAGAGTAGGTGAAGCTATTGACTCAACCGTTTTGACTCTTAAAGTTGGGGGTAAAGTTCTCAAACGGTTTGACACCTGTTTTGCTAATTCATGCATGAAATTAAGCTGCCCGACACTAAGATATATACTAATTTGAATCTCGGATCACGAAGATATACTCACGATGCGGAAGGTTATGTTCGTGGAGTGTAAGGTCTTCGTTAAATCTTTTGACATTAAACCAATAGGGCACGTCCTACAAGAGATAGACTTTGTACCATAATATTCAGTCCGTGCGTTAAGGTGTCAATAACCAATATTGTTCATCGGATTTACTCACGGAATACACGGTTTGGCTCTCAGAATCGCAGGATAGGTGAAGCTATTGACTTTGCCGTCCGATTCTCAAAGGTGGTGGTAACCTTCTCGATTTGTTTGACACTCGATCCTCAAAATCATACAAGAAATTACTGGTCGCGACACTAACGTGTTTACTAATTAGTTCCTCCGAACACGATGTTATGCGTTCGACACAGCGGGTTAGCTTTTCAGTGGGAAAGGCTTATGTAAACATTTTCAATCTACACCAATTGGAAACGCTCTCAAACGGCTTTCGGCTCTACTTCAATAATCATCCCTGAATTTATGGTGTTGTCACTAAAATATATTCTAATATGTTTCTCTAAACACGAAGTTATACTCTTGATGCAGCGGCTTATGTTCTCTGAAGGTAAGGACTTCTTTAAAATGAGTGACTCTATACCATTTGGTTACGATCTCCTACAGTTTGTCTTTCATTTTAATGTTCAACCCGTGATTTATCGTGCCAATTGCCTATATTTGTAAGCAGACTTTCCCCCGTAATGACTCAATTGACTCTCGGAATCACAGGATGGGTGAAGATATTGCCTTAGCCGTTCGAATATGAAAGAGGGTGGTACTGATCTCGAACTGTTTGACACACGATCTTCTAATTTATACATGAAGTAAAGGTGCCCGTCACTGAAATGTCTACTAGTTCGTACATCTGACCACGGTGTTATTCTCTCGATACAGCGGGTTAGTTCTTCGGAGTATGAGGTCTTCGGAAAGACGATTAACTTTACTGCAATTGGTAACGTTCTCAAATGGTTTGATGCTGCATTTTAATATTTAAACGGTGAATTATGGTGTCTATTCGCAGTACTGATTAGGGGATTTACTACCGGGATACCTGGTTTGAATCTCCGAATAACTGGAAAGGTGAATCTATTGACTTTGTTGTTCGTCCCTCAGAGAAGGTGGTAACGTTCTGGAACGGTTTCAACATCGATATTCTAATTCATACCGGAACTTACGGTGCGGTCACTAAAATTTGTACGTATGCATTTCTCTAACCCCGAAGTAATATTTTCATTACGGCGGGTTAGCTTCTCGGGCGGTAAGGCTTTCGGTAAAAAGCTTGACTTTATACCAATTGGTAATGTTTTCCAATAGATTGACCTACTACTTTAATATTCATGCATTGTATTAAGGTCACTATTGCCAAAACTTCTCAGCTGATTCGCTCCCGGAATACCTCATTTGTCTATCGGAATCGCAGCATAGCTGCAGTTATTTACTTTTATGTGCGAATTTCAAATATGGTGATAGGGTTCTCGAAAGGTTTGGCAATCGATCTTATAATTTATAGATTAAATTTAGGTGCACGTCACTAAAATGTATACTAATTTGTTTCGTTGAACCCAAAGCTGTACCCACGACACGGCGGGCTTTGATCTCGGGAGATAAGGCATCCTGTAAAGTGTATGACGTTATGCCAATTGGTAACGATCTCAAACGTTTGCCGCTCTACTTTCCTATTCAAACCGAGAATTATGGTGTCTATTGCCTTCACTGCTCAGCGCATTATTACTTGAATACCTGATTTGCTTCACGGAATCACAGGATATATGCAGCTATTGC
Source organism: Lasioglossum baleicum (assembly GCF_051020765.1). Classification (NCBI taxonomy): domain Eukaryota; kingdom Metazoa; phylum Arthropoda; class Insecta; order Hymenoptera; family Halictidae; genus Lasioglossum; species Lasioglossum baleicum. The sequence goes on along the minus strand of NW_027469843.1, from coordinate 54,883 downwards.
CTTAGCCGCTCGAGTGTCAAAGAATGTGCTAACGTCCTCGAACGGAATGACCCTCTATTTTCTAATTCACAGATGAAAATAAGTTACCCGTTACTGACGTTTATACTATTTTGCTTCTCTGACCACGGTGACATACTCCGGATACAGTTGGTTAGCTTCTCGGATGGTACAGCCTTCGGTGAAAGGTTGGATTCGATACCAATTGGTAACGATGCACAACTGTGTGACCCTGTACTTTAATATTTATATCAGGAAGTAGGATTTCTAATGGCGATAAATTACAGCGGATTTACGCCTGGAATATCTTGTTTGAATCTCGGACTCACAGGATAGGTGATGCTGTTGACGTAGCTGTGCGACTATCCAAAATGGTGTACACGTTCCCGAACGGATTGACCCTCGATCATGCTATTCATAGTTGAAAAAATGAGTCCATCTGCGAAAATGTCTTCTAATTTGGTTCCGTGAATACTAGGCATGGCACATCGTACCACGGATTAAGTTCGCGAAAGGTAACGTCTTCGGTAAAGAAAATGGATAGTTTTATACCTATTAGTAATATTCTCCGACGATTTGACGCAATAATTTAATGCTCATGCCGTGAATCAATGTGTCTATTGCCAATACTCTTCAGCGCATTTTCTCCAGGAATATCTGGATTGACTCTCTGACTCACAGGATAGGTGAAGCTATTGCCTTAGCTATGCAACTCCAAATGGAGGAGATAACGTTTTCAAACGGTGTAACACTAGATCTTCTTATACATACCTGAAATTCTAGTGTCTGTCACCAATGTGTACACTAATTTGCTTCTCAGAACACGATGTTATACTCTGCATACAGCGGGATAGGTTCTCGGATGGTAAGGCTTTCGGTAAAGAGTTTGATTCCATACCAGTAGGTATTGCTCTACAATTGTTTTTCTCAGTACTTTAATATTGATACGGTATATCAAGGTGTCTATTGCCAATAATGTACTGGGGATTTGTTTCCGAATTACATCGTTTCACTCTTGGAATCGCAGGATAGGTGAACCTTTTGACCTAGCGGTTCCGATCCCATAAAAGATGGGTTCAATCTCGAATGGTTTGACACTCGATCTTCTGCTTTGTACATCAAATTAAGGTGACAGTCACTAAAATGCACACTAATTAGTATCAGTGATCACGACGATATTCTCTCGATACAGCGGGTTTGTTTATTGGATCGTAAGGTCTTCGGTAATGCGTTTGACGTTATACCCACAAGTAATATTCTCGTGCGGTTTCATGCTATACTTAAACATGTAAACCGGGTATTAAGCTGTCAACTGCCAATACTGTTCAGCGGATATGCTGTTGATATACCTAGTTTGTCTCTCGGAATCACAGGATAGGTGAAGCTGTCTTGTTAGATGTGCGATTTCTCATAGAATGTGGAAACATTCTGGACCAGATTGCCTCTCGACTTTCTCATGCATTCATGAAATGAAGGTGTCCATGACTACAATATATACTAATTTTTTACCTCTGAACAGGATGTTATACTCTCGATACAGCGGGTTAGGTTCTCGGATAGTGAGGCATTCTGTTAGGTTTTTCATCCTACACGAATAGGTAATTTTCTACAACTGCTTGACGGCCTGCTTTAATATTCACACTGTGAATTGAGGTACTTATTGCCAAAACTGTACACCGCATTTAATCCCGGGGTATCAGGGATAACTTTCGGAATCACACGATATGCGGAGCTATTGACTTCGCCGTTCTTCCCTCATAGATGGTGGTAACGTCCTGGATCGGATTGTTCCTCGATCTTCTAATCCATACATGATGTTAAGGTGCACGTCACTGAAATGAATTCCAATTTCTTTCTCTGAACACGAAGTTATTCCCTCGATACAGCGTGTTAGTTTTTCTTAGGGTAATGTTTTCCGTAAAGCGCTTGGCTATATAGCAATTGGTAACGTTGTCAAACGGCTTGACGGTCAACTTTAATTTTCATGCCGTGAATAAGGTATCTCGTGCCAATACTGTACAGCAGGTTTACGCATGGAACACCAGGTTTGACTCTCGCAATCACAAGAAAGGGTAAAGCTAATGACTCCGCCGTTAGTCTCTCAAAGAAGGAGTTCACTTTCTCGAACGGTTTGTCCTTCGATCTTCCAATTCATGCTCGAAATTAACTTGCCGGTCAATAAAATGTATACTAATTTGTATTTCTCGTCACATATTTATACTGTCGTGGCAGCGGATTAGATTCTCGGAAAGTACGGCCTGCGGTGAAAAGTTGGACTCTATACCAATTGACAACGCTCTAAAAGGGCTTGAAGCTTTACTTTAATATTCAAACCGTGAATTAATGTGTCAGTTGCCAATACCCTTTTGCGGTCTTAGTCTTGGTTTTCCAGGGTTGCCTCTCGGAATCACGGAATAGTTGAAGCTATTGACTCAGCCGCTCGACTCTCAAAGAAGGAGGTAACGTTCTCCAACGGTTTGATCCTCGATCTACTAATTCATACATGAATTTAAAGTGACGTCACTAAATTGAATAACAATGTGTTTTCCTAAGCACGAAGGTATACTCTCGATACAGCGGGATAGTAATTCGGAGGGTATGGTCTTCGGTAAAGCGTATGACTTTATAGAAATTGGTAACGTTCTCAAACGGATTGAGAATCTACTTTATAATTGAAACCGTGAATTAATGTGTCTGTTCCTAATTCAGTTCAGCGGATTCACTCCCGGAAGACCTTGTTTGACGCTAAGAATCTCTGGTCAGTTGAAGCTTTTCAGTTAACCGTTCGTCTCTCTCAGATGGTGGCAATGTTCTTGAGCGGCTTGACCCTCGATCATCTTATTCATAGTGAAGTTAAGGAGCCCTTCTCAAAAATGCTTACTAATTTCTTCCTCTGATCCCGAAGTTATGCACTCGGATCGGCGGGTTACCGTCTCCGAAAGTTGGGCTATCGGTAAAGTATTTGACTCCATACAAATGGGTGGCGCTCTACAACGGTTTGACTGGCTGATTTCAGATTCCAACCGTGAATTAAAGCGTCAATTGGCAGTACTTTACAGTGTATATACTCCTGGAATACGTGCTTTGACTCTCGGAATCACAGGTATGTGAACCTATTGACTTAGCCGTTCAACACTCAAACAAGGAGGTAACGTTCTTGAACTGTTTCTAATTAATAGATGAAATTTAGGGGGCCGACACTAAAAAGTATAATAATTTGCTTCTCTGAACACGAGGTTATACTCTCGATACAGCGGGTAAGTTTCTCGGAAGGTTGGGCCTTCGGTTGGAAGTTTGATTGTATACAAGTATGTTGCGATCTACAACGGTTTGTCGCAGTCCTTCAATATTAATACGGTGAATTAAGATATCTATTGCCAATAACCTTCAGCAGATTTACCCACGGATTACGTGGTTTGACTCTCGGAGGCACAGGACAGGTGGAGCTATTGTTTATCAGTTCGACCCTCAAAGAAGGTGGTAACTCTCACGAACTGAATGACCCTTGTTCTTGTTACTCACAATGAAATTAAAGTTCCCGTCACTAAAATGCTGACTAATTTGACCATCTGAACACGAAGTAATGGTCCCGACACGGCGCGTTAGCTCCTCAGAATGTAGGGCCATCGGAAAAGTATTTGATTGTATACCAATAGGTAACGTTCTGTAACGATTTGACGGTCTGCTATAGTATTCAAATCGAGAAATAATTGCCAAATAAATAACTGCCAATACTGTTCAACAGATTCACTCCCTACTACCTTAGCGTTTCGAATCAAAAAGAAGGTGGTGCCTTTCTCTATCGGTTTGTCTCTGGATTTAGATATTTGTACACGAAAATGTGCTGTACGGCAGCAAAAGTAACGTAGTTACTATAGCGGTGTATGTTCCCATATGGTAAGGTATTCTGTAAGAATATTGACTTTATAGGAATAGGTAAATTTCTCCGTCGGATTGAGTATTTACTATAATATTCATACCGTGAATAAAGGTGTATATTGCAAAACTGTTCAGCGGATTTACTCGCGGAATACTGCGTTTGACTCACGGAATCGCAGGATACGTGAAGCTATCGACTTAGCCGTTCGACACTCACAGAAGGTTGTATCGAGCTCGAACGGTATGACTCTCGATCTTATGATTCAAACATGGAATTATGCTGCCCGTTACTCAAATTTATACTAATCTGCTTCTCTTATCACGAAGTCATACTCGCGATTCTTCGGCAAACGTTCTAGGAAGGTAACGTAGTCTGCAAAGAGAATGAATTTATAACAATTTGTAATGTTCTCCGACGATTTGACTCCCTACTTTAATTCTCATGCCGAGAATTCAGATGTCTATTGCCAATACTGTACAGCGTGTGTTCTTAGAATGCCTTGTTTGACACTCGGCATATCACGATAGGTGAAGATAATGACATAGCCGCTCGACTCTCAAGTACGTGGGAAACGTTCTCCAAAGATTTGACATTCGATCTCCTAATTCATACATGAAACTAAGGTGCCCGTCGCATAAATGTATACAAATTTCTTCCTCTGAACACCAAGTTATGCTCTCGATATGATGCGATGGGCTTCGGAGTGTAAAGGATCCAGTAAAACGTTTGACTTTATTCCAACTCATATCGTTCTCAAACGTATTTGCTCTGTACTATAATATTTATTCCGTGCTGTAGGTTGTCTAATGCTATTACTCCCCAGTGGATTTGCTCCCGGAATACATTGCTTGATTCGCGGAACCACAAGAACTGTGAAGCTATGGACTAAGCCATTCCACTCCCAAAGAAGGTGGTACGTTCTCTAGAAGATTGACACTCGATCTTCTTATTCATACATGAAATCATGGTGCCGCCGTTATCCTGAATACTAATTTGAATCTCTGACCAGGAAGTTATACTCTTGATACAGCGGAGTAGGCTTTCGAATTGTTAGGTCATCCGTCGAACGTTTGACTGTATAGCAATTGGTAACGCACACAACCGTTTTGTCGATCTAGTGGAATATTCCAACGGAGAATTAATGTGTCTGTTGCCAATACTGTTGAGCGGATTTTCGGCCCGAGTACCAGGTTTCACTCTCGCAATCGCAGGATCGCCGAAGCTATTGACGTAGCTGATCAAATGTCAAAGATGTTGGTAGCGTTCTCGAATTGCTTGACCCTGGACCTTTTAATTCATGCGGTAAATGAAGGTGCTCGTCACTGTGTACTATTTCGTACCTCTGTACACTGTGTTGTGCTCCCGTACAGCAAGTTAGTTTTTCGGACGCTAAGGCATTCTGTAACACGCTTGACCCGACAAATATATGTTATCTTCTACAACGGTTTGACGCTCTACCTTTTTATCCACACCGTGAGTTATGGTGACTGTTGGCAACAATGGTCAGCGGATTTGTTCCTACAATGCCTGGTTTGACTCTCCGAATCACTGGACATGTGAAGCTAGTGACTTAGCCGTTCTGCCCCCAGTGAACGGGGGGATGTTCTCAAAGGTTTGGACTCTCGACCTTCTAATTCATACATGATATTAAGGTGCTTAAATGAACACTAATTTCGTTCTCTGGACACGAAGTTTTACTCTCGATCCAGCGGGTGAGGTTCTCGGAAGGTAACATCTTGCGTAAAACGTTTGACTTTATACCAATTGGTAACGCTCTCAAACCGCTTTACGCTCTGCACTTATATTCAATCCGTGAATTATGGTGTCAATTGCCAATACTATTCAGCGGATTTACTCCGGTAATACCATGTCTGATTTTCGGAATAACAGGATAGGTGAAACTATTGGCTTAGACGTCCGTCTCACGATGATGGTGGCAATGTTCGCGAGCGGTTTGACCATCGGTTCACTAATTCATGCATGATATTATGGTGCACGACACTAAGATGTATATTAATTTGTCTCTCTGAACATTAAGTTATACCCACCAGACGGCGGGTTAACTTCTCTGAAGGTAAGGCCTTCGAAAAAAAGTTTGTCTCACTACTAACTCGTAACGTTCTACAGCGGTTTGCCACTGAAGTTTAATATTTATACCGTGAAGTAGGGTGTATGATACCAATACTGTTCAGCGGATTTACTGCCGGAATACCTGGCTTACCTCTCTGACTCACTGGATAGGTGAAGCTATTGACTCAGCTGTCTGGAATATCATAGAAGGTAGTAACGGTCTCAAACGGTTTGACACCCGATATTCTAATTCATTCCTGAAATTAATGTGCCCGTAACTAAAATTTACAATAATTTGTTCCACTGTACACAATGTTGTACTCCCGACACATCAGGTTAGATTCACCTCAGGCAAGGCTTTCGGTAAAAGGTTTGACTCTATGCAAATTGGTAACGTTCTCAAATGGTTTGCCGCTCTACCTTAATATACAAGCCGCGAAATAAGGTGACTTATGCCAATGCTGTTAAGCGGATTTTCTCCCGGTATACCTTGTCTGACAATCAGAATCACAGAAAAGGTGTAGCAATTGAATTATCAGTTCGATACTCAACGAAAGAGGTAACGTTACCGAACGGTTTAACCCTTGATCAAGTAATTCCTAAATGAAATAAAGGGGCCCGTCACTAAGATGTAGATTAATTGTTTTCGCTATACACGAAGATGTACTGTCTCGGAAGATAGGTCCTTCGGTAAAACTTTTGACATAAATACAAATAGGTATCGTTTTACAAAGCATAGACCTTATACTTAAATATTCAAACCCTGAATCATGGAGTCCACTGCCTATAGTGTACAGCGGAATGACTCCCGGATTGCCTGGTTTGATTCCTGGAATCGCAGTAAACTTGAAACCATTGATTTAGCAGTTCGTCTCTCACAGAAGGTGACAACTTTCTCGAGTGGTTTGTCCATCGTTCTTTTAATTCTTACATGAAGTTCAGGAGCCCGTCACAGAAAATGAATACTAATTTCATTCCATGAACATGGAGTTATACACTCGATACAGCGGGTAAATTGTTTTGGTGGGTATGGTCTTCGGTTAAACGTTTGACATTATAGCAACTGGTAATGTTCCCAAATGGGTAAACGCTATACACCAATATTCAAACCGTGAATTATCATGTCCGTTGCCAATACTGTTCAGCGGATTTACTCCAGGATTGCCTAGTATGACTCTCGGAATCACAAAAATATATGGAGCTATTAACTCAGTCGTTCGACTTTCAAGGAAGGTGGTAACGATATCGAACAGATAGAGAGTAGATATTCTAATTCCTACACGAGGTTAATGTAACCGGCACTAAAATGAATACGATTTGTATTTCTGATGACGGTGTTATACTCTCGACACAGTCGGTCAGTTTTTCGGACGGTAAGGCATTCCGTAAGGAATTTAACCTACACGAATAGGAAATGTTCTACAACGGCTTGAGGGCCTGCTTCAATATTCGTACCATGAATTGAGGTGTCTCTTGCCCATTCGGTACAGCGTATTTACACCCAGAATGACAGGTATGACTCTCGGAAGCATAGGATAGATGATGCTATTAACTTAACTGTTCGAATCATAGAGAAGGTAGTAACGATCTAGAACCGTTAGACATTCGTTATTCTATTTCATACGTGTAATAAGGACGCCGGTCACTAAAGTGTATACTAATTTGCTTCTTGGAACACGAACTAATACACTCGATGCAGCGGGATAGCTTTCCGAAGGGTATTGTTTCTGGTAACACGTTTGACCTTATAGCAATTGGTAAAGTTCTCGCGCTGCGTGACGCTCCATTTTAAGAGGCAATCCGTGAATTAAGGTTTCTTCTGCCAATGCTGTATAGCGCATACCCTCCCGGAATATCTCGTTTCACTTTCTGAATCACAGGATGTATGAAGCTACTGACTTAGCCGCTTGAATCTCAAAGAAGGTGGGATTTCCCTCGAACGGTTTGGCCCTCGATCTTCTTATTCATATTGAAGTTACGGTCCCCGTCACTAAAATGTTTGCTAATTTAATACTCTGAACACGGAGTTATACTCTCGAGGAAGTGGGTGTGGTTCGCGGAAGACGCGGCCTTCTGTAAAGCGTTCGACTTTAGTGCAATTAGTACCGTCCTCACATGATATGACTCAATACTTTAATATTCACTTCGCGAATTAAGGTATCTATTTCCAATACTGTTCAGCGTATTTACGCCCTGAATTCCAGGTTTGTGTCACGGAATCGCAGGAATGATGGAGCTATCGACCTAGCGGTTTGATTCTCAAGGAAGATTGTAACTTTCTCGAACGGGTTGACCCTTGATCTTCCTATTCATAATGAAATGAATGTCACCGTCACAATAGTGTTCGGGAATTGAATGCTCTGAACACGAAGTTGTACTGTCGAAAAAGCGGGTTGGATTCTCTGAAGGTAAGGCCATGCGGAAACTGTTTGATTTTATACCAATTGGCATTGCTCTAAAACGCTTTGACGCTCTACTTTAATATTCAATCCGAGAATTAAGGTGTCAAATGGCAACACTTCTCAGCGGACTTACTCTCGATTTTACCCGCGAGATCTCTCGGAATCACGGGATAGGTGGAGCTATTGACTTAGCCCTTCATCTATCACAGAAGACGGTAAAGTTCTTGAACGGTTGGACCATCGATCTTTTAATTCATGCATGAAATGAAGGTGCTTGTCACTAAAATGTATACTAGTTCGTACCTCTGAACACGGTGATATACACTCGATACTGGTGGTCACTTATTCGGAGTGTTAGGCGTTCCGTAGGAAATTGAACCCTACACGAATATGGATTGTTCTGCAATGGCTTGACGGCCTACTTTAATATTCACGCCGCGAATTAAGGTACATATTGCCAATACTCCCGTACTGCGTGTTAGGTTTTCGGAGGGTAAGACATCCTGTAACAAGTTTGACCCGACACCTATATGTTATTTTCTACAACCGCTAGACGGCCTGTTTTATCATTCAAACCGTGAATTAAGGTGTCCATTGCGCAAACTATTGAGCGGAATTGCTCCCGGAATAATTGGTTAGACTCTCGGAAAAGCAGGACAGGTGAAGCAATTGACTTAGGCGTTCGAGTCACGAGGCAGTTGGTAACATTCTCGAAATCTTTGACCCTGTATGTTCTAATTCATACATGAAGTTATGGTCCCCGTCACTCAAATGTATACTAATTTGTATTCCAAATCACGCAGCTATATTATCTTTCTAGAACGTTACCTGCTGTGTCGAGTGCCATGCTTAATGATTCGGAAACAAATTTTTTTTCCATCATTTATGAATGGCAAAATCGAGGGTACAACATTTGGAGAACGATCCCGCCTTGTTTGAAAGTCGCACATCTAAGTCAACAGTTTACCTACCCTGTGATTGCGGGGGTCAAACCATGAATTCCGGGAGTAAATGCGCAAAACAGTTTTGGCAATAGGCCCCTTAATTCTCGTAAGAATAATAAAGTAGAGAGTCAAGCCGTGGAAAAACGTTACGTATTTGTATAGAGTCAAAATTTTGACAGAAGGGCTTGCCTTCTGTGAAGCTAACCCGCTGTGTCAAGAGTATATCTTCGTGTCAGAGAAGCAAGTTATTATACATTTAATAACGGGCATCTTATTATTATGTGCGAATTAGAAGATCGAGCATCAAACAGTTCCAGAACGATACCATCCTATTTGAGATACGAGCGGTTCAGTCAATAGCTTCACCTATCCTGTGATTTGTACAGTCAAATCTCGTAATCCGGGAAAGAGACCGCTGAAGTTTATTGACAATTGACACCTTAATTCACGGTATGAACATTAAAATATTGCGGCAAACCGTAGGAGAAATTTACCAATACGTATGACGACAAACTTCTTACCGGAAACGTGACTTTCCGAGAACCAAACACGATGTATCGAGGGTATAACTACGTTTTTATAGCAGAAAATATGTATTCATTTTTGTGACGAGCACTTTAATCTCATGGATGAGTAAGGACATCGCGAGACAATCCGTTCTAGAGGGTTATCACCATTTCTGGGAGTCGCTCAGCTATGTCAGTACCTTCAGCGATCCTGTTATTCCGATAGCCAAACCAGGTATTCCGGGAGTAATTTCGCTATGCAGTATTGGCAATAGACACCGTGATTCATGGTTTGAATAAAAAAGTAAATCTTCTAACCGTTTGCGAGCATTGGCATATGGTATAAAGTCGAACACTTCACCGATCGCCTTACCTTCGGAAAAGCAAACTTGCCGCATCCAGGGTATAACTTCGTGCTCTGAGAAAGGAACTAGTTTTTACTTCAGGGACGGGCACGTTCATTTCATGCATGACTGAGAAGTTCGAGTGTCAAACCGTTCGAGAACGTTGCCACCTTTTGTGTGAGACGAACAGCTAAGACAATAGCTTCACATATCCTGTGATTCGGAGAAGCTATCCGCGTATTCCGGAAGTAAATCCGCTAAAGAGTGTGGGTAATGGACTCCTCAAATCACGGTTTGAAAAACAAAGAAGGCAGTCAAGCCGTTGTTGAACATTTCCTATTGATGTAGGGTCAAGCTACTTACAGAGTGCCTGTCACTCCGAAAAACTAACTCACTGTATTGGGTGTGTAACACCCTGTTCAGTGGTACGACCTAGTATACATTCACTGACGTGTACCTTAGTTTCATGCACGAATTAGAAGGTCGAGTGTCGAATGATTCGAGAACGTAGCCACTTGCAGTGAGAGAAGAACGGCCAAGTGAATAGCTTTACCTATCCTGACATTCCGAAAGTCATCCAGGTATTCCGGGAGTAATTCCGCTGTACAGTATTAGCAATCGACACCTGAGTTCACGGTATGAATATTAAAGTTCGGAGTCCAAACGTTGTAGAACGGAACATATTGACATATAATCAAACTATAGAGCGAAGGCCTTACCTTCCGAGAACGTATCCCGCTGTATCGAGAGCATATCTTCGTGTCCAGAGAAATAAATTAGTATACATTTTACTGATGTCCACCTTAAGGCCTGGTATGAATTCGATGATCAAGTGTCAAGTCGTTTGAGGTCTGAATATTAAAGCAGTCCGTCAAGCCGTTGCATAACATTACCTATTCGTGTATGGTTAAACTTCTTGCACAATGCCTTGCCCTCCGAAAAGTATATCTCCTCTATCGAGAGCATAACACCATGTGCAGAGGTAGGTACTGGTATACATTTTAGAGGGGGGCACATTAATTTCATGTATGAAATGAAAGATCAAGTGTCAAACCGTTCGAGAACACTACCACCTTAGTTGAGAATCGAATCGCTTTGTCAATGGCTTCACCTATCCTATGATTCCGAGAATCAAACCAGGTATTCCGGGCGTAAAACAGGCAGAACAGTAATGGCATTATACACATTAATTTACGGATTCTATGTCAAAGTAGAGCGACAAACCGTTTGAGAGCGTTTCCAATTTGTATGAAGACAAGCTTTTTACCGAAGGCCTTTCTTTCCAAGAAGCTAACCCCTTACATCCACAGTATAACTTAGTCTTCAGAGAAAGAAATTAGTATTCATTTCAGTTACGGGCACCATAATTTTCGGAGAGAATTATAAGATTGAGTGTCAAACCGTTCGAGAAAGTTACCACCTTTCTTGAGGTCGCACAAGTAAGTAATTGCGTCACCTATCCTGTGATACCGAGAGTCAAAGCAGCTGTGCCGGGCGTATGTCCGCTGGAAACTATTGGCAATTGGTTCCGTATTTCCAGGTGTGAACCTTCTTTCAGGTTCGAACGAATAAGCCAAAAGCTTCAGCCAACCATACATTCCGTGAATCAAACCAGGTACTCCGGGCGTAACACCGCTGATCAGTATTAGGGAATAGACACCTTAGTCCACGGTTTGAATATTAAAATAGAGCGCCACACCTTTTGAGAACGATACCAATTGTTATAAAGACAAACGTTTTACAGAAGGCGCTAGCTTCGTCGGTCAGTACCAGCCTCAGAGTGAATATAACTTCGTGTTCAGAGAAAGAAGTATTCATTTCAGTGACGGGCACCTTAACTTCATGTTTGAATTAGAATATCGATGGTCAATCCGTTCTAAAACGTTTCACCCTCTTTCAGAGTCGAGCGGCTAACGCTGTAGCTTCTCCTATTCTGTGATTCCGAAGGACAAAGCAGGTATTCCTGGAGTAAATCCGCTGATCGGTATTGGCACGAGACGCCTTAATTCACGGTTTGAATATTACAGTTGGGCCACAAACCGATGGAGATCGATTCCAGTTGGTATAAAGTCAAACGTTTTACTGATGACCTTACCGTCCGAAACCATTACCCCTTGTATCGAGAGTACAACATCGTGTACATTGGAACAACTTTCTATAAATTTTAGCTACTGGCACCTTAATTTCATGAATGAATTCGAATATCGAGCGTCAATCCGTTGGAGATCGTTAGCACCTTTTCCTGGAGAAGAACTGCTAATTCAATAGCTACACTTATCATCAGATTCCGAGAGACAAACGGTTATTCCGGGTGTATATCCGCTGAACATTATTGGGATTCGTCACATTAATTCACGGTGTGATTTTGGAAGTTCGGCGACAATCCGTTTGAGAGCGCTACCAATTGGCATGAAGTCAAACGTTGACTGAAAACCTTACCCTCCGAAGGAATAACGCTACGTATCGAGTGTATAACGTGGTGCTCAGGGGCAGAAATTAGTTTATGTTTTAGTGACTGGCATTATAATTTTATGCATGTATTTCAAGATAGAGGGTCAAATCGATCGAGACGTTGCCACCTTCTTTGCTATTAAAACGGTCATGTCAGAGGTTTCACCTGTCCTGTGATTCCGAAGGACAAATGAGGCATTCCGAGAGTCAACAAACTCTACAGTATTGGCAATGGATACCTTAATTCACAGTATGAATATTAAGGTACTGAGTGTATCCCTTATATAACGTTTCCTATTTGTATAATGTCAAAAGCTTTAGTGAAGACATTACTCTCCACGATCATAACCCGCTGCATCGAGAGTATAACTTCGTGATCACTGACAGAAATTTGTCTCCACTTCAGTGACGGGAACCTTTACTGCATGCACGAAATGGAAGGTGGAGGGTCAAACAGAACGGGAAAGTTATCACCACCTGTGAGTGTCGAACGCCTGAGTCAATAGCTTCACCTGTCCTGTGATACGGAGAGGCAAACCAGGTATTCCTTGAGTAAATCCGCTGAACAGTATTGGCCCTAGACACCCCAATTCAAGGTATGAATATTAATGCAGACCGACAAACCGTTGTGGAACGTTACCAATTGCAATAAACTCAAACGATTTACCGAAGACCTTACCGCCCAAATACTAACCCACTGCATCGAGTGTATATCTTGGAGCTCAGAGAAGGAAACCAATACGCATTTCAGTGACGGGCACCTTAACTTTGTGTATAAATAAAAGGATCGGGGGTCAAACCGTTCGAGAAAGGCGAACGGATAAGTAAATAGCTTCACATACCTTGTGATACCGAGAGTCTATCCACAGTACAGTATTGGCAATAGACACCTTGATTTATGGTATAAATAGTAATACAGAGATTGGATCCATCGGAGAACGTTACGTACTAGTATAGGGTCGAACTTTTTACCGGATACCTTACCATCCGAGAACTTATCCCGCTGCAGCAAGTGTCTAGGAGTGTCCGAGGAAACAAATTAGTAGTCACTTTAATGGCGTAGACCTTAATTTCATGCACGAATTAGAAGGGCGACGGACAAATCGATCCACAACGTTACCACCTTCTTCTATAGCCGAACTTCTAGATCAATAGCTACACCTATCGTTATATTCCGAAGTTCAAACAAGGTATTCCGGGAGTCAAACCGGTGTAAACATCTGGCATCGGACATCTTAATTCACGGTATGAATATTAAGGTAGAGCGACAAGCCTATATAGAACTTCACCTATAGGTGTAGTGTCAAACTATATACAGAAAGCCTCATCTACCGCGAAATTATCGCGCCGTACCGAGAGCATGACTTTCTTCTCGGACAAACACATTAGTTTACATTTCAGAGACGGGCATCTTAATTTCAAGAGTGGATTAGAAGGTCGAGGGTCAAACCATTCGGGAAAGTTACCTCCTTCTTTGCAAACTCGCACATATAACGCAATAGCTTCGCCTATCCTGTGGTTACGAGAGTCACACTAGGTATACAGCAGTATATCAGCTGAAGACAATTGGCAATGGACATTCACGGATTCATTATTGAAGGAGTGCGCGAAACTGCATGAGAGCGTTACCAATTGGTATAAAGTCAAACGTTTTAGTGTAAACGGAAACAAATAAGTATACATTGTAGGGACTGGCACCTTAATTTCATGTACCAATGAGCATATCGAGAGGCAAACCGTTGCAGGACGTTACAACCTTCATTGAAATTCGAACGACAGAGTCAATAATTTCACATATTTCTGAGATTCCGAGGGTCAAGCCTTGTATTCGAGGAGTAAGTCTGCTGAACATTATTGACAATGGACACCATTATTCACAGTATGAATATTAAAGTAGAGCGTAAAACCGTTTATGAATGTTACCAATTGTCATAACGACATACTATTTACATGATACCTTACCTTCAGAGAACATAATCCGCTGTATCGGGGGTATAACTTCGTATTCAGCAAAACAAATTAGTAGACATTTTAGTCACGGGCAACTTAATATCACGTATGAATTAGAAAATCAAAGGTTACGACTTTCTGTGAGAAACGAACAGCTTGGTCAATAGAATCACCTATTCTGTGATTCAGATAGCCAAATCAGCTATTCCGGGATTGAATCCGCTGCTCAGTATTAACAATAAACACCTTCATTCCGGGAACGAATATAGAAGATGAAGGTCAATCCGTCGGAGAATATAATCAATTTGTATATTGTCATTCGTTTTGCTGAAGACGATACCTTCCTAGAACATAACGCGCCTTAGCGTTCGTCAAGCTTAGTGTTCACGGATCCAAATTAGTAGACATTATAGCAGAGGCATACCTTATTTTGATATATGAATTAGAAGATCGAGTGTCAAACCGTACGAGATCAATACCACCTTCTATGAGAGTCGAACGGCAGAGTAAATAACATCAACTGTAGTTGTGATTCCGAGAGTCAAGCCTGGAATTCCAGGTGTAAAATCGATGCACAGTATTGGCAATGGACACCTTAATGCTCGGTATGAATATTAAAGAAGAGCGTCAATTCGTTGGAGATAAGCAATTTTTATAAAGTCATACTATTTACCGAATATCATACCTTCCTAGAAATTAACCCGCTGTATCGAGTATCATACCTAGTGCCAGTGAAACCAGACAGTAGATTTCTAACAGATTGACAGCTTTGTTTCATGTATGAATAGCAAGGTCGATAGTCACACCGTTGCAGAAGGATTCCCCGTCTTTGAAAGCCCCACATCTAAGACAATAGCTTCTCCTATTGATCGCGAGAGCCATACCATGTATTTTAGGCGTAAATACGGTAAACTATATTGGCAACAGATACCGTAATTCATGGCAGGAATATTAAGGTTGAGAGTCGAACCGTCGAAGAACATTACCAATTGCTATGAAGTCATTCTTTTTAACCTATACCTTACATTCCGAGAACACAGGCCGCCGTAGGGATTGTCTTGTTTTGGGTTTACAGGAACGAATTAATAGATATTATAGCAGAGGCATACCTTATTTTGATATATGAATTAGAAGATCGAGTGTCAAAGCTAAAAGAACGTTACCACCTTCTGTGTGAGTCTATCGGCTAAGTCAACAGCTACACCTTTCCAGGGATTCGGAGAGTCAGACCAAGTATCGCTGGAGTAGAGCCTCGGAACTACATTTCCAATAGACACTTTAATTCACGGTATGAATAAAGGAGTAAAGCGTCAAACCGTATGAGAGCACTGCCAATTGGTATCAAGTCAAACACATTACGGATGGCCTTAACGTCCCAGAAGCTAA
The DNA here is from genome assembly GCF_051020765.1 of Lasioglossum baleicum. NCBI lineage: Eukaryota > Metazoa > Arthropoda > Insecta > Hymenoptera > Halictidae > Lasioglossum > Lasioglossum baleicum. The sequence continues at coordinate 38,953 of NW_027469843.1, read as the reverse complement.
CCCGCCGTATCGTGAGTATAGCTAGGTGTTTAGGGAAACACATTAGTATTCTTTTCAGTGACCGGGACCATAACTTCATTATGAATTATAAGATCTTGGGGCAAATCGCTCGAGGACGTTACGACCTTATGTGAGAGACGAACGGCTAAGTCAGTAACTTCACATATCCTGTGGTTCCGTGAGTCAAACGAGGTATTCCGGGAGTAAGCCCGCTGAAGAGTTTTGGCAATAGACACCTTATTTCTCGGTTTGAATAGAAAAGTAAAGCTTCAAACCGTTTGAGACCAACAGTTAAACCTAAACCGATCAGCTGATTTACAATTGGAATACCTGAATTGCCTCTCGAAATCAAGGGACAGGTGCAGCTGTTTACATAGAAGTGTGATATTCAAAGAAGGTGATAACGTTCTCTATCGGTTTGACGCTCGATCTTCTTATTCATACAAGAAGTTATGGTGCCCGCCAATAGAATTTTGTGTAATTTGTTTCACTGTACACGGTGTTATACGCTCGATACAGCGGGTTAGCTTCTCTGGAAGTCCCGCCATCGGGAAAAAGTTTGACTCTATACAAATACGTTACGTGCTTCCGCGTTTGGACTCTCTACTTTAATATTCATAGCGTGAATTAAGGTGTCTTGTTCTATAACTGTTGAGCGTATTTACTGCTGGAATGCACGGTGTCACTCTCGGAGTCACAGGACAGTAGGAGCTATTGACATACCAGTTCGACTCACAAAGAAGGTGGTAACGTTCTCGAACAGTTTGTCCATCTGGATTCAAACTCATAAATTAAAATAAGGTGCCCGTCAGAAAGTGTGTACTAACCTGCTTCTCGGAACACGAAGCTATAATCTCGATATAGCGGGTTATCTTCACGGAATGTAAGGCCTTCTGTAAAAAGTTTGACTCTATGCCTGTAAGTAACGTTCTACAACGGTATTACTCTGTCCTTTACTACTTATACTGTGAATTAAGATGTCTGTTGCCAATACTCTACAGCGGATAGACGCTCGGAATTACTGGTCTGACTATCGGAATCACAGGATATTCACATAGCAGTACGCAAAGCACAGTATAGCTCAAGCTACTGACCTGGCCTTTCGACTCTCACAGAACGTGGTAACATTCTCTAACGGTTTGTCCCTGGAATTAAATATTTGTACACGAATATGTTCTGTACGACTTCAAAAATCTCTACTAATTTGTCGCCATGAACAAGACACCTACTACAGCGAATTAGGTTCTCCTAAGGCAATTTATTCGGTAATATGAATAACTCTCTTCGAATTCGTAATGTTCTCCGACGACTTGACTCCCTTCATTAATATTCATACCGTGAATGAATGTGAAAAGTGCCAATACTCTACATCGGATTTGCTGCTGCAATTCCAGGTTTGATTCTCGGACGCACAGGATAGGAGAAACTATAGACATAGCTGTGCGACTCTCAAAAAAGGTTCTCCAACGGTTTGTCTCTCGATTTTGTTACACAAACATGGAAATATGCTGTTCCTCTGTCAAAATGTCTACTGACTTATTTTGGCGTGAACAGAAAGCATGTCACTCCCTACAGCGGGTTTGTTTCTCCGAAGGCAAGGCATTCGATACAAAGGATAATTTTATACCAATTGATAATGTTTTCCGACTCCCGGAATCACGGGGGTAAATGAAGCTAGTGACATATCTGTGCGACGCTCAAACAAGGTGGCAACTTTCTCGAACAGTTTGACTATCGATCTTCTAATTTAAACATGATGTTAAGGTGCCGGGTTTGAAATGAATACTAATTTCCTTCTGAGAACACGAAGATCTACTCCCGATGAAGCGGGTGAGATTCGCGGAAGGTACGTTCTACCCTAGAACGTTTGACTTTATAGCAATTGTTAACGTTCTCAAACGGATTGAGGCTGTACTTTAACATTAAGACCGAGAATTAAGTTGAACATTGTCAGTACTCTTCGGCGTTAATGCTGCTGGTATACCTAATGTGACTCTCCGAACCACAGGATAGGTGAAGCTTTAGTGTTATATGTGCCTTTTCACGAGGAAGGTGGTAACGTTCCCGATCGATATGTCCCTCGATCTTCTAATTCATGCATGAAATTAAGGCGCCCGTCACTGAAATGAAGACCAATTTCTTTCTCTGAGCACGAAGATATATTCTCGATACGGCGGGCTTGCTTCTCCGATGGTATGGCTATCGGCAAAGTGTTTGACTTTGTTCCAATTAGCATCGATCTAAAACGGCCCGACGCTCTACTTTAATATTCAGACCGTGAATTAAGGTGTCTAATGCCAGTTCTGTCTTGTGGATTTACTTCACGAATACCTGGCTTGACTCTCCGAATCACAGGATAGGTGAGGCTATTGACTTAGCCGTTCGTCCCTCACAGATGGTGGTAACGTGCTCGAGGGGTCTGACTCTCGATATTCTACTTCATGCATGAAATTAATGTGCTCGTCCCTAAAGCGGCCACAAATTTGTGCCACTCAACACGATGTTGTACTCTAGATACAGCGGGTTAGTTCTTCGGAGGGTAAGTTCCTGGGTAAGACGTTTGACTTTATAGGAATTGGTGTCGTTCTGAAACGGTTTGACGCCATACTCTAATATTCAAATCGTGAATTGTAGTGTCTATCACCAATACTGACAGCGCATTTATTCGCCGCATATCTGGACTGATAATCGGCATCACATGGTATGTGAAGCTGGTGACATTACCGTTCGACCATCCAAGTAGATTGTAACGTCATCATATGATTTGACCCTCGATCTTGCATGTCACAAAATGATACTCAGGTGCCCGTCACCGAAATGAATATTAACTTCTTTCTCTGAACGCGATGTTACATTCTCGATGACGCGGTTGAGGATCACGGAAATTAACACCTTCTGTGAAACGTTAGACTTTAGACCAACTGGTAACGCTCCCCAACGGTTTGACGGTCTACAGTAACATTCAGACCGTGAATTAAGGTATCTATTGCAGAATCCTTCAGCGTCCTTACTCGCAGAATACCTGGTTTCTCTCCCGAATCACAGGATAAGCGAAGTTACATGCTTAGCCGTTCACCTCTCACAGAAGGTGGTAACGCTCTCGAGTGGTTTGATCCCCTATCTTTCAACTCATGCATGAAATTAAGGCCCTCGTCACTAAAGTGAATACTAACTTCTTCCTCTGAAAACAATGTTATACTCTCGATTCAGCTGGATAGGCTTCTCGGATGGTAAGGCCGTCCGTAAAAAGTTTGTCTTTATACAAATTGTTTACGTTATACATAGTTTGACTCTGTGCCTTAATATTCAAACCTTGAATTAAGTTGCCAAATACCAATGCTCTTTAGGGGATTTGTTCCTGGAGTTGCAGGTTTGTCTCTCGGAGTCCCATGATATGTGGAACTATAAACTTAGCTGTGCGACTCTGAAGAAAGGTGGTAACGTTCTCGAACAGTCTGACTCTCGATTTTGCTACTCATACACGAAAATACGGTGTGCGTTTGCTAAAGTGTCTACTAACTTGTTTCTGTGAACATTACGCTAGAAACTCGCCACAGCAGGTTAGGTTCTCGGAAGGTATGGTTTTCGGTAATAGGAATGAATTTATGCGAATTGGTAATGCCCTCCATTGGTTTGACTCTTAACATTAAGATTCATACCGTGAATGAAGGTGTCATTTGCCATTAAACTACAGCGGTCTTTTTCCCGGATTACCGGATTTGACTTCCGGTATCACAGGATACGTCTAGCAACAGACTTAGACGTTCGACTATAAACGAGGGTAGTAGCGTTCTCGAACAGTTTGACCATAGATATTCTGATTCATACATGAATTCAAGGTGCCTTCAGTCAATTGTATACTAATGTGTGTCGATAAACACGTAGCTATACTCTCGATGCGGCGGGATTGCATCTCGGACGGTAAGGCATTCGGTAAAACGTTTGACTTTATAGCATTTAGTTACATTCTCACGTAGTGTAATGCTCTACTTCAAAGTTTACGAACCGATTTAAGGTAACTAATGCGAATACTGTAGAGCAGACTTATTCCCGGAGTACCTGCATTGACTCTCGGATTCACCCGGATGGTATAGCTATTGACTTAGACGTTCGTCTATCAATGAAGGCAGTAACATTCCGTCCATTCATTGTCCCTCCATCTTCATACTTGAAATTAAGGTGCACTATCCAAAATGTATTCCTATTTGCTTCTCTGAACACGAAGTAATACCCTGGATATAGGGGGTTAGAGTCTCCGATGGTGAGATCCTCTGTAAAACGTATACCATTATACAAATAGCTAACGCTCTACATCGGTATGACGGTTTGCTTCAATATTCATTCCGAGAATTGAAGTGTTTATTGCCAATACTGAACGGGGCATGTACTCCCGGAGTAGCTAGATTGGCACTCGGAATCCCAGAATACGTGAAGCAATTAGCTTAACCTTCCGAATCCCAAAGGAGGAGGTAACGTTCTCGAAACGTTTGCCTCTCGATCTTCTAATCCATACATGAAATTAGGCTGCTCGTTGCTAAAATGTAAGCTAATGTGATTCTATGAGGACAAAGTTATACTCTGGATACGGCATGTTTCGTTCACGGTAGGTAATGCTTTCAGTAAAAAGTTTCACTCCACATGAATAGGTAAATTTCTACAAAGGTTTAGCGCTCTGTCTTTACATTCGTCCTGTGAATTAAGATGTCCGTTGCCAGTAGTGTACAGTGAATTCTCTCCCGGAATACCTTCTTTGACCATCGGAATCACAGGATAGTTGTAGCTATTGATCTAGAAGTTCGGTTCTCGAAAATGGTGGAAACGTTGTGAATCGGTTTGACACTCGCTCTTCTAATTCGTACGTGAAATTAAGGTGTACGTCACAAAAATGTATACTAGGTCGTCCTACTGAACACGATGTTACACTCCCGATATAACGGATAAGTTTATCATAGGTAATGCCTTCGGTAGAAAGGTTGACTTTATACCAATTGGTAACCTTCTCAAAGGGCTTGAAGGTTTACTTTAATGTTCAATCCGTGAACTGACGTGTCTATTGACAATAGTGTACAGCAGCTGTACACCCGGAATGACCAGCTATGACTATCGGAGGCACAGGACATCTGAAGCCATTGACTGAGCCGTTCGAATATCCTAGAAGGTAGTAACGGTCTCGTACGGTTTGACCCTTGATCTTCTTACTCATACATGAATATATGCTGCCCGTAACAAAAAAGTATACTAATTTGCATCTCTGATCACTAATTTATACTGTCGAAACAGCGAGTTAGGTTCACGCAGCGTAACGTCTTATATAAAACGTTTGACTTTATACGATCTGGTAACGTTCTCAAACGGCTTCACACTTTACTTCTATCTTAATTCGCGGTTTTAATATTAAAGATGTCTATTGCCAATAGTACTCAGCGCACTTACTCCTGATATACCTGGTGTGACTCTCGGAATCACAAGTACAGGTGAAACTATTAACTAAGCTTGTCAATTCTCATTTAAGGTAGTTGCGTTCTCGAACGATTTGACCCTCGATCTTCTAATTCAGACATGAAATTAAGGAGCGCGCCTCTAAAGTGACATCTTATGTGTTTCCATGAACATTAAGCAAGGCATTCCCTAGAGCGTGTTGGTCTACTCGGGAGGTAAGGTCTTCGGTATTACGTTTGACTTTACAGCAATTGGTAACGCTGTCGAACGATTTGACGCTCTACTTAAATATTGAAACCGTGAAAGAAGATGTCTATTGCCAAAGCTGTCCAGCGTACTTACTCTCGAAGTGCCTGGATTGACCCTCCGAGTCACAAGCTATGTGAAGCGATTGATTCATTCGATCGCCACTCACACATGGTGGTAACCTTCTCGAAACATTGGACCGTCGATCTTCTAATTCATACATGATACTAAGGTGCTCGCCAATTTAATGTCTACTAATTCGTCCCTCTGAGCACCATGTTATACTCTCAATACTGCAGATTTTGTTCTCTGACGGTGAGGTATCAGATAAGCAGTGTGTCGTTATGCCAATTGGCAATGTTCTCAACTGGTTCAACGCCGGACATTACTATTCACAGAGTGAATTAAGCTTTCGATTCGTAATATTGATCAGCGGATTTACCCTTAGGAATACCTGGTGTTACACCGGGAATCACGGGATAGGTGAAGCTATTGGCTTAGCCGTTCGACCATCAAAGAATGTGGGATCGTTCTGAAACGGTTTGACTGTCGATTTTTCTATTCATACATGAAAACAAGGTGCCCGCCTGTTAAAATGTATACTAATTTGTCCTGTGAAAATTACGCAAGTCAATCGCTGCAGCTGGCTGGGTTCTCGGATGGAAGCGTATTGGGTATATGTATTGATTTTATAAAAATTGGTAGTGCTATCCTACGGCTTGACTCTCTTCTTCAACTTCATACCGTGTGTTTACGAGTGTATTGCCCATAGTGTTCAGCGGACTTACTCCAGGATTACCGGGTTTGACTCTTGGAATCGCAGGATACGTGAAGCTATTGACTTCTGCCGTTCGTCTCTCACAGAAGGTGGTAACGGCCTCGAAAGCTTTGAATTCCGATATTTTAATTCTTACATCAATTTAAGGTCCCGTCACTAAATTGTATAATATTGTGTTTCTCTAAACACGAAGCTATACTCACGATTAAGCGGGATAGCTTCTCGGCCTGTAAGGCAATGGGTAAAATGTTTGGCGTTGTAAAAATTGTAACGTCCTCACACGGTGTAGCGATCTATTTCATTATTAAATACGCGAAATAGGGTATCAATTGCCAATACTACACAGCGTATTTACTCCCGGAATATCTCGTTGGCCACTCCGCATAACAGGATAGGAGATGCCAGTGACATAGCCGTCTGATTCTCACAGAAGGTGGTGACGTTCTCGCTCGCTTTGACTCTCGATAATTGTGTTCGTACATGAAAATAAGGTGTTATTCTGCTATAATGCCTACTAATTTGTTTCCGTGAACAATAATATGTAAGGCACTCTCTACAGCGGTCTTACGCTCTACATTAATATTCGAACCGTGAACTATGGTGTCAATTACCAATACTGTGCCGCAGATAGACTCCAGGAATTCCTGGTTCGGCTAGCGGAATATCAGGATAAATGAAGATTTTCATTTAACCGTTCGACTCTCAAATATCGTGGTAACGTTCTCGAACGGTTTGACACTAGATCTTCTAATTCATTGCTGAAATTACGGAGCCGGCACTAACATAGATACTAATTGGCTGGTCTGAACGCGAAGTTATACTCATCATACGGCGGTTAAATTCTGAGAAGGCGTGGCCATAGGTAAAAAATTTGACCCAGTACCAACACGTAATGTCCTACAAAGGTTTGACTCTGGAGTGCAATATTCATGCCGTGATATATTGTGCATGATGCCAATATTGTACAGCGGATATATTCCCGGAATATCTGATTTGACCCTCGGAATCACAGGATTGGTGTAGTTACTGACATAGCCGTTTGCCTCCCAAATAGGGTGGTAACGACCTCTATCGGCTTGACGCTCGATATTCTAATTCATACATGATATTAAGGGGCCCCTCCCTATAATGCATACTATTGTTCATCCCTAAGCACGAAGTTATACTCGCGATACAACGGGTAAGTTTCTCGGAATGTGAAGCCTTCTGTAAAATTTTTGACCTTATCGCAATCGGTAACGTTCTACAACGGCTCGTCTCTGTACTCTAATATTCATAACGAGAATTACGGTGTCTGCCGCCAATACTGAACAGCGGATTGCTACCCGGATTACCAGATTTTACTCGCGGAACCACAATAAAGATGAAGCTATTGACTCAGCTGTGCGACACATAAAAATGGTGGTAACGTTATAAAGCGGCATGACGCTCGATATATTTCATACGCGAAACTGAGGTACCCGTCACTAACACGTATACAGGTTTATTTCTTTGAACACGAAGTTATACACTCGATGAAGCGGGTGAGATTCTCCGAAGGTTCGGCCTTCGGTAAAACGTTTGACCTTATATAAATTGGTAACGCTCTCAAACGATTTGACGGTCTAGCCTAATATTCAACCCGGGAATTAATATGTCTATTGCCAAATACCTTTCAGCGGACATACTCCCCGAATACCTGGTTTGACTCTCGGAATCACAGGATAGGTGAAGTTATTTAATTAGCTGTGTGTCTCTCAATAAAGTTGGTAACACTCTGGAAGAGTTGGCCCCGCGATCTTCTGATTCGTGGATGAAATTGTGTTGCCCGTCACTAAAATTTAAACTATCTTGCTACTGTGGACACGAAGTTATAACCACTATACAGCGGGTTAGCTTCTCGGAAGGTGCGGCCTTCGGTGAAATGTTAGACACTATAACAGTAGGTTACGTTGCACATCTGTGTGACACTGTACATTAATAATTACACCGGGAAGTAGAGATTTTCATGCCGTCACTGTACAGCGGATTTACTCCCAGAATACCTATTTTTACTCTCGGAACCACAGGATGGGTCATGCTATTGACGTAGCTGTGCGACTCGCAAGGAAAGTGGTTGCGATCTCGAACGGTCTGACTCTCGACTTTCTTATTCATATATTGCGATAAGGTGTGCCACTGCTAAAGTGTCTACCAATTTGTTTCGCTGAACCCGAAGTTATACCAAAGATACAGCAGATTATGATCTCGGAAGAGCAAAGTATCCGGGAAGGCGTATGTCGTTATAACAATTAGTCACGTTCACCAGCGGTCAGACTCTGGAATTTATTATACATACCGTATGTCATGGTGTGTATTGTCAATACTGTTCAGCGCACGTACCCCTGCAATACCTGATGTGCCTCTCGGAATCAGAGGAGACGTGCTGCAATTGAGTTAAACGTGCGATAACGATCTCCAACGGTTTGACACTGGAGCTTCTAATTCACATATAAAATTTCGGTTCCAGACACCAAAATGTATACTAACTTGGTTCTCTGATCACGTACATATACACTCGAAACAGTGGGATACGTTCAAGGATGGTAAGGCCTGCGGTGAAAAGTTTGACTCTATAGCAAGAGGTAACGATCTACAACGGTTTGACTCTGTTGTTTATAATTTAAACCGGGGAATAGTCTGTCTCCTGCCAATACTGCACAGCAGATTTACTCCGGAGTACCTCATTTGACGATCGGAATCGTAGGATAGGTGAAGCTATTGACGTAGCCGATCGGTTCTCAGAGGAGGTGGTAACGGTATCGTACGGCTGGGCATTCGATCATATATTTCATTCTTGAAATTAATGTGCATGTCGCCAAAATGTACACTAGGTCGTCCTACTGAACACGATGTTACACTCCCGATATAACGGATAAGTTTATCATAGGTAATGCCTTCGGTAGAAAGTTTGACTTTATACCAATTGGTAACCTTCTCAAAGGGCTTGAGGTTTACTTTAATGTTCAATCCGTGAACTGACGTGTCCACAGAAACAAATTTCTGTTTATTCTACTGATTGGCACCCTCATTTCATGCATGAATAAGTATATCTAGTGTCAAGTCATTCGCGAACGTTATCACCATCATTGAAGGTCGCACATGTATGTCGAAAGCTGGTGCTATTCTGTGCTTCCGATAGTCAAACCAGGTATACAAGGAATCAATCAGTAATACTGTATTGGCGATAGACACCTTAATACACAGTATGAATATTAATGTACAGTGCCACGCCGATGTAGAAAGTTACACATTTGCACGAAGATATACTGTGTACCGAAGGCCTTACATTCGAGAAGCTAACACGCTGCAGCAAGTATCTTGCTTCGTTTTCAAGGAAACGGACTAGTAGACACTTTAGCAGACGGACATTTTAATTGCATGTATCAATAAGAAGATGGAGGGTCAAATCGATCGAGAACGATACCACATCTTTTGACAGTCGCATGAGTATGGCAATAGCGTCACGTTTCCCGTCATTTCGAGAGACAAACCATGCTGTCCTGGAGAAAATCTGCTGAACAGTATTGGCAATAGGCACCCTAATTCGCGGAATGAATATTAAAGTAGAGATACAAATCGTAGGAGAACATTACCAATAGCTATGGCGCTAAACTCCTTACAGGACATCTTACATTCCGCGAACCTAACCAGCTGTGTAGAGGGTAAAACTTCGTGTTCGGAGAAAAAACCTAGTGTACATTTTAATGACGGGAACCTTAGTTACATGGATGAATAGGAAGATCAAATGTCAATCCTTTCGAGAACGATATCACTTCCATGAGAGTCGAGCGGTTTAGTCAGTAGATACAATTATCATGCTGTTCCGAGGGTCAGGCCAGACATCCCGGAAGTCAATCCGCAGTGCAATATTACCAATGAACAGGTTCATTCACGGTATGAATAATAAAGTACAGCGCCAAACAAACGTAAAGCATTACCTATTGTTATTGTGCCAAACTTTTTCGCAACGCCTTACCTTCAGATTACCAACCCGGTGTATCGAGGGTATAACTGCGTTTTCATAGAAGAAAATTTGGGTCCATTCTCGTGACGGGCACCTTAATTTAATGGATGTATAAGGAGATCGTTAATCAATCCGATAGAGATAGCTGCGACCTTCTTTGAGAGCCGAACTGCTGTTTCACTCGTTTCATCTATACTTGTTATTCCGAGAGTCCACTGAACATTATTGGCAATAGACTCCATAATTCACTGTTCGAAAATGAAGTTACAGTGTCAAACCGTTGTAGGACGTTGCATTCTTGTATGAAAACACCCTCGTGACTGATAGCCGCACCTTCCATATAGCTGACCCGCTGTATATAGAGTATAGCTTCGTGGTTAGAGAAACACATTCCTATAAATTTTAGGGACGGCACCTTACGTTCAGGTATGCATTAGAATATCGATGTACAAACCGTTTGAGAGCACTGCCACCTTCCTTGAGAATCGAACGGCTACGTCAATAGCTTCAACTATCCTGTCATTCCGAGCGATATCCCGGGAGTATTTCCTCAAAACATTATTCGCAATAGGCACCTTAATTGAGGCCATTAATATTAATGTTGATGGTCAATCCGTCGGAGAACAGTACCAACTGGTATAGTGTCATTCTGTATACCGAATATATTACCTACCTAGAAAGATTACCTAGATTAAAGTACAGAGTCGAACCGCTGTAGAACGCTACATATACGAATAGAGTTAACTTCTGGCAGGAGGCCTTACCGTTCGAGAAGCTAACCCGCACTATCCAGAGTGTAACAGCGTGTTCAGGAGTGCCAACTGGTACACATTTTAGAGACGAGTACCTTAATTTCATGCATGATTTAGATGATCGAATGTGAATCGGTTCAAGAGCGTTACCAACACCCATAAGAGACAAACGGCTAAGTCAATCGCTTCACATATCCTGTGATTCCGAGGGCCATATCAGGTATTCAGGGACTAATCCAATGAACAGAATTGGCAATTGACACCTTACTTCGCGGTTTGAATATTAATGTAGAGCGACAAACAGTTTTGAGAGCATTACCAATTGGTGTAATGTCAGATTTATACCGAATGTCTTACCGTCCGAGAAGCTAACCCGCCGTATGTAGAGTATAGTTTCGTGTTTAGGGAAACACATTAGTATACATGTTAGTGACGAGCACCTTAATTTTATGAAAGAATTCGAAGATCGAGTGTTCATCCGATCGAGAACGTTACCGCATTCTTTGAAAATCAATCGGCGAAGTGAGTAGCTTCACCCTATACCGAGATTCCGGGAGTCAAACTAGGTATTCCGGGCGTAAATCGGCTGAACGGTATTGGCAATAGACACCTCAGTTCCACGTATGAATAACAAAATCGAGAGACAAACTGATAGAGGACGTTAGCATCTCCTTTATAGAGTCGTACGGATATGACAACAGCTTTACCTACCTTGTAATTCTGAGAGTCAGATCAGGAATTCCGAGAGCCTATCCGCAGTATAGTATACGCAATAGACACATTAAATCACTGTTTAAATTGTAATATACAGAGTCATACCTTTGTAGAACGTTACCTACTATTATAGAGTCATACTTTTTACTGAATACCCATCCTTCCTAGGACGTATCCCGGTGTATAAAGAGTAATATTTCGTATTCAGACACGCAAACATGTATACATTTTAGTGACGGACATATCAATGTCATGTATGAAATAGAAGATCGAGGGTCAGAGAATTCGAGAACGTTACCACCTACTTTGAGAATCGAACCGCAAGGTCAACAGCTTCACCTACGATGTGATTCCGTGAGTAAAACCAGGTATTCCGGGATCAAATCCGCTGTACATAATTGGCATCACACACCATATATCACGGTATAAATATTACACTTCAGAGTCAAACCGCTACAGAACGTTACGTATTGTCATAGTGTCAAACTTTTTACCGAAGGCGTTACCGTCCGTGAACCCATCCTGCTGTAGCGATTGCCTGGCTTAGTGTTAACCGGAACAAATTAGTAGACATCTTGGAAGACGAAAACCTGATTTTTAGTTATGAATAGAATAATTTAGAGCCAAATCGTTCGAGAACGATCCAAACTTCTCTGAGAATGGAACGGCGAAGTCAGCAGCGACAACCTCCCTGTGATTCCTAGTGCTAAGCCAGGTATTGGTGGAGTGAATCCGCTGAACGGTATTGGCAATGGACACACTAATTCACGTTATGAATATTAGAGTACAGACTCGACACGTTGTAGAACGATCCCAATTGTGATAGAGTAAAAATTTTTAGCGATGGCCTCACCTTGCGATAACCTAACCTGCTGTACCGACGGTATGACTTCGTGCTCAGGGATGAAAAATAGCACACATTTTAGGGACGGGAAATCTAATTTCATGTATGAATTAGAAGATCGATGGTCAAACAACGAGAACGTTACACCCATTTCTGGGATTCGCACAGCAAAGCCAATAGCCACACCTATCCGCGTGATTCCCAGAGACACACCAGTTATTCCTGGAGTAAATCCACTGAACAATATTGGCCTTAGTAACCTGCATGCATGGTGCGCATATGAAAGTAGGGCGTCAATCCTCTTGAGAGTGTTACCAATTGGTATGAAGTCAATCGCATTACTGAATACCTTACCCTCCGTACGCCTAACGCGACGTATCCAGAGTATAACATGGTTTTCAAGGGAACAAATTAGTATACATTTTAGTGAGGGGCATCGTAATTTCACGCGTAAATTAGAAGATCGATGGTCAAACAGTTCGAGAACGTTACCATCTTCTTTAAGAGACGAGCGGGTTAGTCAATAGCTTCACCTAAATCAAGGTTCCAAGGCTCATACGTGGTATGCCGATAGAAAATACGCTAACCCTCTTTGCAATAGACATTTCACTTCACGGTATGAATATTAAAGAAGAGAGTCAAACCGTCGGATAGCATTACCATTTCGTTTAATGTCATTCTTTTTACTGAATACCTAACCATAGGAGAACCTAACCATCTCTACCGAGTGCCCTGCTTATTCTTCGCGGAAGCAAATTAGTAGACATTATAGCAGAACTACACCATATTTTCATGTATGATCAGAATTATCGAGAGTCACACCCTTCGAGAACGATCCTACCTTCTTTGAGGGTCGAACGACTAAGTCAATATCTTCACCGACCCTGTTATTCAGAGAGCCAAACCAGGTATATTAGGAGTATACCTACTCAGCCCTATTGACAATGGGTACCTTAGCTCAGAGTTTGAATGTTAGAGTAGAGCGTCGAACCGTTTGAGAATGCTACCAATTGGCACATCGTCATACTCTTTACCGAGGACATTACTATCCGAGATCCTGACTAGCCGAGTCAAGAGTATAACTAGGTGTTCAGAGACACAAATAACTATACATTTTATGCAGGGGAACTTTAATTTTTCGAACCGTTAGATCGTCTATCGTCTTATTCATAACGAAGTTAAGGTGCCTCTCACCAAGAAGTCTACTAATTTGATCCACTGATCACGCAGTTATACTCTAGATACGGCGAGCAACCTTCTCCGCTGGTAAGGCTATTGGTAAAATGTGAATTACGGTGTCATTTGCCAATACCCTTCAGGGTGTGTACTCCCGGACTTCCTGGTTTGATTCTCCAAATCACTAGGTAGGTGAAGCTTTTGACTCCGCCTTTCGACTCGCAAAGTGGCTGGTAACGTTCTCGAATGGGTTGTCCCTCGATCTTCTATTTCATACATGATACTAACGTGCCAGTCCATCAAATGGATACTAATTTGCGTCACTGTACAGCACGTTGTACGCACGATACCGCGGGCTATGCTTTCGGAGGGTAAGACATTCAGTAAAACATTTGACTTTATATCAATTGCTAGCACTCTCAAAGGTTTTGACGTTCCACTTTTTCATTCAAACCGTGAACTAAGGTGTCTATTGCCAAAACTGGACAACGGAATTACTCCCGGAATACCTGCTTCGACTCTCAGTATCACAGGGTTGGTGATGCTGTTGACTAAGCTGTGCGACTCCCAAGTAAGTTGGTCACGTTCACCAACAATATGACTCTTGATCTTCTGACGCACCAATGAAATTAAGGTACCCGTCACTAAAATGTATACTAGTTTGTTTCTCTGAATACGAAATTATGCTCTCGGTACAGCAGGATAGTTTCTGGGAAGGTAAGGTCTTCGGTAAAATGTTTGACTTTATCTCAATAGGTAACATGCTCGAACGGTTCGTCTCAGAACTTTAATATTGATCCGGCGAATTAGGGTGTCTATTGCCATTGCTGATCATGGGATTTACTCCAATAACACCTGCTATTTCCCTCTGAGGAACCGGATACGTGAAGCTGTTGACTTAGCCGTTCGAATATCAAAGAAGCTGGTAACGGTCTCGATCTGTTTAACCTTCGGTCTTCTAACATACACATGAAATTGACGTAATCGTCGCTAAAACGTATACTATTTCGTCCCACTGAACTCTATTATATGCTATCGATACGGCGGGTTAGTTATTCGGAGGGTAAAGTTATCGGTAAAACGATTGACTTTATAGCATTTGGTAACGCTCTGAAACGGTTTGACGTTTTACCTTAATGTTAATACCGTAAATTCAGGTGTCTATTGCCAATACACTTCAGAGGATTTACTCCAGGAACACGTGGTTTGACTCTCGGAATCATTGGAGAAGTGTAGTTATTGACTTAGCCGTTCGATTCTCGAAGATGGTGGCAACGTTACAGAACTGCTTGACACTCGATCTTCAAATACATATATGAGGTTAAGGTGCCCGTCTCTGAAATCTATACTAATTTCTTCCTCAGAACACGAAGTTATACTCTCGATGTAGCGGGAGGCGTTCGCGGAAGGTAACGTCGTGTGTAAAACGTTTGACATTATAGCAATTGGTAACGTTCTCAAACGGAGTGACGCTCTATTTTAATATACATACTGTACAATATGGTGCCCATTGCCAAAACTGATCAGCGCATTTACTCCGAGAATTCCTGGTATGTCTCTCGAAAACACAGTATGCCTGTTGCTACTGACTTAGCCTTTCGCATCTCATAGAATGTAGTGACCGTCCCAAGCGGTTTGACCATCGTCCGTCTAATTCATACTTGAAATTTATGTGCTCGTCGCTAAAACGAATGCTAATTCATCCAACTGAACACGATGTTATGCCCTCGATACAGCAGGTTAGTTCTTCGGAGGGTAACGTATCGGGCAAGGAGTATGACGTTATACCAATTGGTGACGATCTCAAACGGTATGATGATCTGCCTTAATATTCAAACCGTGAATTAGCGTGTCAATTGGCAATAATGATCAGCGGATTTGCTCCCGGAATACCTGGTTTGTCTATCGGAATCACAGGGTATGTGAAGGTATTGACTGATCGGGTCGAGTCGCATATGAGGTGGTAACTTTCCCGAAGGGATTGACTATCGATCTTCCAATTCGTACATGAAATTATGATGCCAGTCTCTAAAATGTGTACAAATGAGTCTCTCTCAATATGAAGATAAACTCCCGATACACAGGGTTACATTCTCCGAATTTAAGGCTTTCCGTAAGAAGTTTGACTCTACTTATTGGTGTAATGTTTTGCAACGGCATGACGACCTGCTTTGACACTCAAACCGATAATTAATGTGTGTATTGACAATACTATTCAGTGAATTTGCAACTGGGATATCTGGTTTGACTTACGGAATCACAGGATAGGTGAAACTATTGGCTCACCTTTTCGACTCCCAAAGAAGGCGCTAATGTTCTCGAACGGTTGTCCCTCGATCTTCAAATTCATACATGAAATTATGGAGCCCGTCAGAAAATTGTATACTAGTTTGCTTCTCTGGACACGAAGTAACATTCTCGACTCAGCGGGGTAGCTTCTCAGATGGTAAGGCCTGCAGTTAAAATTTTGACACCATACGAATAGGTAACCTGCTTTGCTGAGAACTTTAATATCTATACCGTACAATAGGGTGTATAAGGCCATTAGTGTACAGATGACCTACTCCCGGAATACCTGGTTCGACTCGCGGCATCACAGGATAGGTGAAACTATTGGCTTATCCCTTCGATTCCCAAAGAAGGCGGCAAAGTTCTCGAACGGTTTGACTATCGAGCTTCTAATGCATACATGAAGTTAACGATCACGTGGCTGAAACGAGTACTAATTTCTTTCTCTGAGCACGCAGTTATTGTGCTGAAGTTAATGTGCTGGTCATTGAAATGTATACTAGTTTGTACCCATGAACACGGTGTTATTCTCTCGATACAGCTTGTGAGTTTCTTGGAGGGTATGGCATTCTGTAAGAAGCTTATTCCTGCACGAATAGGCAATGCCTTACACCGGCTTGACGGCGTGTTTTAACACTCAAACCGTGAAGTGAGGTATATATTGCAAATAGTGTTCTGCAGGTTCAGGCCCGGAATACCAGGTTTGACTCTCGGAATCATAGGATAGGTGAAGCTAATATCTAAAGCGGCCGATTCTCAAATGCCGTAGTAACGATCACGAATGACTTTACCCTGGATCTTCTGATTAATACATGAAATTTAGGTGACCGTCACTAAATTATAAATTAACTTGTTCCTCTGAACACAATGATATACTCCCTATATAGCGTGTTAAGCTTTCGGTTGATGAGGCCGTCAGTAAGACGTTTGACTATATAACAGTTTGCAACGTTCTCCAAATTTTTGACCCTCTACTTTAAGTTCAAACCGTGAATTAAGGTATCTATTGCCAGTACCGTTCAATGCACCTAATCCCGTAACACCTAGTTTACCTCTCGCACTCACAGGATAGACTAAGTTAGTGACTTAGCCGTTCGACGCTCAATGATGGTGGTATCGGTCTCGAAAGGTTTGACCCTCGACCTTCTAATTCGTACATGAAATAAAGGTGCCTGTCACTAAAATGTTTACTGATTTGCCCTCCGAACTCGAAGATATACTCCTGATACAGCGGGTTAGCTTCTCAGAAGGTACGGCCTTCGCTATAAAGTTTGACACTATATCAATATGTAACCACCTACAAAGGTTTGACTGCGGATATTAACATTTATACCATGAATTACGGTGAACGATGCCAATACTGCACAGCGGGATTACTCCCGGAATTCTTGCTCTGACCTTCTGAATCACAGGATAGGACAAGCTATTGACTTAGCCGTTTGAGTCACAATGAAGGTTGTAACGATCTCGAATTTATTGAACCTGGATCATCTAACTCCTACATGAAATTAAGGTGCCCGTATCTAAAATGTCTACTTATATGTTTCCATGAACACTAAGCAAGGAAACTCCTACAGAGGGTTGGTCTTCTCGGACGGTAAGGCCTTTAGTGAGTGTTTGAATTTTAAGGGACTAGGTAAATTTCTACAACGGTTTGGAGCTCTACTTTAATCAGGACAGGTGAAGTTCAGCGAATTAGCTCTCGGAAAACCTGATATGACTATTGGAAAATAGGATGGGCGAAGCTTTTGAATTAGCCGTTCGACTCCCAAAGGAGGTGGGAACGTTTCGAAGGGCTTCACTCCCTATTATTCTGTTCATACATGAAAATAAGGTGTCCGTCTGCTGACATGTCTACAAATTTGTTTCCGTATGCACGAAGCATGACACACGCTACGGCGAGATATGTTGTATGAAGGTAACGTATTCGGTAAAAAGGGGACTCCATTTCAATAGGTAACGATGTCAAACGGTGCAACGCAATATTTTAATATTGAAATCCTGATTTAAAGCATCTATTGCCAATACTGTTGAGATGATTTACTCCCGGAATACCTGGCTTGACTCACGGAATCGCACGAATGGTAATGCAAATGTCTTAGCCGTTCGATTTTAAGGAATGTAGTAACGTTTTCGAAAGGTTTGGCAGTCAATCGTATAATTCATACATGGAGTCAAACCGCCGCTCATCATTATCAATTAAAATAAAGTAATTCTTTTTAACCAATACATTACCTTCCGAGAACCAATCCCGCTGCAGCGAGTGTCCATCTTAGTTTTCACGGAAACAAGTAGACATTTCAGCAGACAGACACCTCAGTTTGACGTATGAATAGCAAAATTAAGTGCCAAGTTCTTCGAGATCGTTAGCTCCTAGTTTTAGAGTTGTACTGCTAAGACAATGGCTTCACCGCCCCTGTTATTCCGTGGGGTAGACCGGGAATTCCGAGAGTCTATCCGCAGTATAGTACTGGCAGTGGACACCTTAATTCACAGTATAAATAGTACAGAACAGAATCAGATCGTTGTAGAACTTTACCTACTGCAATAGAGTCAAACCTTTTACAGGAGGCCTTACCTTCTGTGAAGCTGAATCGCCGTATCGTGAGTATAGCTACGTGTTTAGGGAAACAGATTAGTATACATTTTGGTGACGAGCTCCTTAATTTGAAGCATGAATTAAAAGGTCGAGTGTCAAATCGCTCGAGATCGTTACCAACATCTCTGAGAGACGAACGGTTAAGTCAATAGCTTCCCCATCCTCTTACCCCCAGAGTCAAACCAGGCATTTTGGGATTATGTCCGCTGAAGAATTTTGCCAATAGACGCCTTCATTCACGGTTTGAATAAAATAGTAAAGCGTCAAACCGCCTGCGACCGTTAACAATTGGTATAATGTCCATCGTTTGACTGAAGACCTTACCCAGCGCGAAATTCATCGGCATCACCGAGAGTATAAGTTCGTGTTCACAGAAAAAAATTAGTATTCAATTCAGTAACCGGCACCTTAACTTCATGTACGTATTAGGTGATCGAGGGGAAAACCTCTTGTGAACGATGCCACCTTCTGTGAGAAACGAGCGGCCAACGCAATAACTTCACCTACCCTGTTATCCCGAGAGTCAGACAAGGAATTCCGAGCGTCTATCTGCTGTTTAGTATTGGCAATAGACACCTTAATTCACGGTATAAATAGTAAAGTACAGAGTCATAGCGTTGTAGGGCGTTACCTACTGGTATAGACACAAACTATTTACAGAAGGCCTTACATACCGTCGACAGAAGACGCTATATCGAGAGTATAGCTTCGAGTTCCGAGAATCAAGTTAGTATACATTGTAGTGACGTGCACCTTAATTTCATTAATGAATTAGAAGATCGAGTGTCAAACTTTCGAGAATGTTAACACCTTCCTAGGGAATAGCACGGCTAAGTCACAAATTTCACCTATCCTCTGAATCCTGCAGTTAAACAAGGAATTCCTGGAGTAAGTTCGCTGAGAACTACTTGCGATAGACACACGAATCTGAGTGGTGTATATCAAAGTAGAGAGTCAAACCCACCGAGAACATTAGAAAACTTTATAAATTCCTTCTTTTTCAAAATACCTTATCTTCTGTGAACCTAACCTGCTGTGTCGAGTGTATATATTCGTGTTCAGTGAAACACATTAGTATTCATTTTAATGGCGGTTGCCATATTAACATATATGGTTAGAAAAATCATGTGTAAATACATTCGAGAATGTTACTACCCTCTGTGAGACTCGAACGGCTAGGTCAATAGCTTCTCCAATCCTGTGATTCTGAGAGACAAATCAGGTAATCCAGTAGTAAATCCCTCGGAGCAGTATTGGCAATAGACGCAGTAATACGCGGTTTGAATATTAAAGCAGATCGTCAAACCTGTGTAGAACGCTACCAATTGCCATAAAGACAAACGTCTTACGGAAGACCTTTTCCCCGAGGAGCTAACCCGTCGTATCGAGGGTATAACTTCCTGTTTAGAGAAACACATCAGTATACGCTTCAGTAACGGCAACTTAAATTCATGTACGAATTGGAATATCGATGTTCAAACCGCTCGATACCGTCGCCATCTTCCTTGAGAATCGAACGGCTATGCCGATAGCTACACGTATCCTATGATTCAGAGAGTCAAGTCAGGTGTTCCGCGAGTAAATCTTCTGTTCAGTATGGTCATTAGGTACCCTATTTCATTTTATAAATATTACAGTACGCAGGCCAACCGTTGTAGCACGTAACACATTGGTACAGGTTCAATCTCTTCGCAGAAGGCCTTAGATTCGAGAAGCTAACCCGCTGTAAGGACAGTTTTACTGCGTGTTTTGAGATGCGAGTTAGTAAGCATTATAGTCACGAGCATCGCAATTTCATGTATGAACTGTAAATATGGAGGGTCAATCCGTCAGGAACGTTGCCACCTGCTTTGAGGATCGACCGGCAGAGTCAATAGCTACACATATCCAGAGATTCCGCGATTCGAACGGGGAATTCCGGGAAAGAGTCCGTAGAACGGTATTAGCAATAGTATTGGCAATGTACAGAGTCAAATTGATGTAGGAGGTTACCTATTGGTAGAGAGTCAAATTTTATACCAGGAGCATTACCTTCCGCGAACATCACCCGCTGTATCGATAGTATCACTACGTGTTCATGGAAACAAACTAGTATATATTCTAGTGTCGCGTACCTTAACTTCAGTTATGAATAAGGAGATAATGGGTCCAAACAGTTCGAGAACGTTACCACCCTATTTGAGATTCGAAAGGGTATGTCAATGGCTTCACGTACACTGTGACTCGCAGAGTCATACCTGGTATTCCGGGAGTATATAAGTAGAACACTGATAGCAATAGACATTAAATTACGGCTTGAATATTAGTGTACAAGGTGAAAGCGCTGTAGAACGTTCCCCATTGGAATACAGTCGAACATTTTACCAATGGCCTTAGTATCCGAGAAGCTATCATGCTGTTTCGAAACTGAATCTTCGTGTTCAGGGAAGCAAAGTAGTATACACTTCAGTGACGGGCGCATTAATTTCATGTATGAATTAGTAGATTGATGGTTATTCCGGTTGAGAACGTTACCATCATCTTTGGGTGTCACACTGCTAATTCGATTGCATCAAATATCCTGTGATTCCGGGAGTAAAACCAGGTATTCCGGGAGCAAATCCCCTGAACAGTATTTACAATAGACGCCTTAATTGATGGATTCAATCGTATCGCGTTGACGCATGCGCGGATATTCGGTGTCTGTTCCGTGCGGCAGCGCTTCAACTAGTGGTCCGCTACATGGGGCTGCGCGGCACCAAATTATACTGTTCAATGCTTGCGCCGTAATGCCCACTAGCACGTTAGAAGGAAACTAACTACCACTTGGATCCTTCTACGCTTCAAATATTTATTTACACTCTTCGACGTTTGGATGGCTTCTTTTTACCGTTTTATTTGAAGTTTTTTACTTTCTCCACGATTTTCCATGATGCGTTTTGAAAACCCGCGGAGATTGCCAAACAGGGAAAATCTTCCCTTATTGGAGTTTTGGGACCAAGGGCGTTCCCGTTATCTTCGCATTGTACATCTTGAGGGTGGAAAAGTCCTCTCACGCGTAGGAATGGTCGAGAGAGCCCTCTCCAACTAGGTCAAGTGCCGATACTTCAGAAAAGTAATATATATAAATTACATGTCACCCAAGCGCGGTGACCGAAGCACTTTCCGTTTGTGTGGCCAGTCGGTATTTATGACCCCGCGCTGGGGAACGTCCTCGAGTGTAGAGCACGTGGCCCTCCCCCTGGCCCATTGTCAGTCAAGTTCTCCGTGCCAGAGCCCAAGTTCGGTCAAGTAGGGTTTTAGCTTCTCGTGTTTCGGACCACGAGAAGTTTGGAACAGAAGTAATAGGACCATTCCGAACGCAATAATTCTCTAGAAATACTGCGACGGATTGTCGCACAAGACGAAAATAGTTCTAGGACGTAGTGTAAGTTTCATGCGTAAATCATGTTGAGTGGGAGCGGAAATTTCGTCGAATCCCCGACTAACGATTTCCAGGCGCCCTGGCAACTTGTATCATGCAAAGGGTCTCTTTGGCTCCGCACTAGAGTTTTGTTTCCAGGATGGCCATAGAAAGACATATTGCCGGGCTAAGTGGTCGAGCATCATTGTGCGATAATCCAGGAATATTCCCTTTCCCTTGGCAGATCGCGAGCCTAGGTGTGAGCTTGAGGTATGCGTACTTTGACAATCCTCTGGGCCTTCGGCGGCCCAATTAGACGTTTAGGACCGCCTACACGTAATGAGGGAAATCAGTGATTTCTGAGGGAATGAAAACAACACAACAGACACTTCTTATATAATGTGTGACCTAGGCTGTGGGGATGATCGTTGAGAGTTTAGCCAGCGACACGAGGTTTACGGAGAGAGTAGAGTTGACGGCACGGGAGGAAGACTTTAGTTAGTGTGCGTTGTGAGTATTGTGGGTTGGGCGAAGTTTCTATGAGGTGTGAGGTCACTACAGATCTGAAAGGTTCCCGTGTACACATTTTTTCCAGTAAGTATAAAGACAGTATAAAGTTTCCTTCCATCTAAAATGGTGGTTAACATTTTTCATTTTTAATTTTTGCCCATCTAAATAGATACAATGGATAAGGAATTCAGTAATTCGTCCGATGAATCTGTATCTGCACTCATGCGAAGGGCACGACGAAATTGAATAATTTCATCATCATCATCTGACACGGCAACCGATAGGAGAATCGCGATGGAAGAAGTTTCGGAGTCTGGTGTAGGGGAGCAAGATGATGTTGCCGAATGGCGAAAAACAGCAGAAAAATTTTTGTCAGAGGAAGAGTATTGAAATGAAGAAGAGCTACTGATCAAGGAGACGGACTGCGACGATCCAGTTGCATTATATAAATTATTCTTCACGGACGAGATATTGGAGATCATCGTAGAAGAGGCGAATAAGTACGCTGTTCAGTGTATAGTGAATGCAGCATATGTCAGGAGAGAACATCAACATGCATGGAACCCCATTAAAAAATATGAATTAAATACCTTTATTGATATCTTGCTTGATATGGGTGTAGCTCTTGTATCCGAAATTCTAATATATTGGTCCAAAAAGGCGATGTATGCGAATGCAAGGTTAATGAAAGCAGTATTATAGTATTATAGCCATATTAAAGTATTTGCACGTTTCTGACAATGCTACGGCTAGGACCGAGTATCGGTTACACAAAATCCGAAATGTATTTGATAAAATTCGTCGTGCATTCCAAGATGCAGTAAAACCAGGTGAAAATATAGCATTTGACGAAAGCATGGTTCCGTGTAAAGGACGCCTTAGCTTTCATGAATATATACCCAGTAAGCGGCACAAATACGCAATAGATCTGTACAAACTCTGCCTTCCGGACGAATATACATATAATGTGCATATTTATTCCGGAAAGATGAAACAAGAATTCTAAAAGCACAGTCCCATGATGTAGTCATGACATTGATACGAGATCTATTATTCAAGGGCCGGATTTTATTTACCGACAGTTTCTATACATGAATTGTTTTATCCGAAGATCCTCTGACCAAAAAAAAGTAATACATGTGCCGTACAGAAAAAATGAATACATAGTTTCTATCGCCACTGGAAAAGCAGGAACAGAAACTGGGCGACACTATATCCCTCGAAAATCGGAGCGGTGTGAAATGTTTAAAGTGGGTCGACAAAAGGCCGTCTGTGTGTTAACCACTTCGATATCTCACTACTGCGCCATTGTTCGAGGCAACCATGATAAATTGGAATCGGACTCCGTTGTTTCTAACAATAGTGCGAAGATGGGAGTTGATATATCAGATCAAATGTGTTCCTATTATAAATGTTTGCAGAAAAGGGTATGATGGTATAGAAAAGTTTTTACGGAGCTAATATACGGGACCTCTTTAGTAAATGCGTCGTACATCCACAAAGAGTGGGGAACCAAGCGTTACAAAATTTTTAAATATAGAGAGAAAATTATTGATTATCTATTGAGGAGTGTTGAGAATCCCCCAAGTGAAGAGCTAATAGGAAGTAGAAGGAAAAACATTTCATATGTTCACACGAAGGACCCGCGAGGGATATGAGGATAAGATTTAAAGAGTGCTACAAAAGCTTAACCAACTTAAAAGGCACTCGGAACGCAACAAATAAAGCAAAAGGAGTAATGACCTTCAGTAGAACTTGTACGGATAAGCCGACACGCCGGCACTTTGTGTAAAACGTTTTAAAAAATTGCATTGGTCACATAAGTCGTTATATTTTGTTATATTTAATGTATTAATTAAGTTAAAAGTTATGGACTTTGTGTTAAATGTTTGATTATAAGGCAGAAATGTTAATGTATAATGTTAAATCTATAAAGTAACATTTCGTACTACGTGTTTCTTGATTAACAAGTGTGGATTATCGGTGATGCATGCCGCCCCACGGATCAATCTAGCATCGGCAACCGGTGGTTCATGCCGCCGCAGCAAACAGACAAGCATGGGCCACCGGTGAGTCAGACCGGCATCAACGTGTTAAAGTAGAGCCCCAAACTGTTTACGGGCGTTACCAATTGATATGAAGTCAAATGTTATACTGAAGACCTTACCCTCCGAATATCTAACCCGCTGTGTCCAGAGTATAATTTCGTGAGCAGAGAAATAATCTATTATTCACTTCAAAGACGGGCACCTTAACTTCAAGTATAAAATAGATGATCAGGTGTCAACCTGCATTAGAATGTTTCCACCTTCTTTGAGAGATGAACGGCTAAGTCAATAGCTTTACCTATCCCGTGATTCCGAGAGTCAAACCTGGTATTCCGGGTGTAAATTCGCTGAACAGTGTTGGCAATAGTCACCTTAATTCCATGTTTGAATGTTAAAATAGAGCGTCAAAATGTCTAGGAACGATACCAATTAGTATAAAGTCAAAAGTTTTACTGAAATACATACCCTCAGGAAGCCTATCCCGCGGTATCGAAAGCATAGCTTCGTGTTTAGAGAAATACATTAGTATACAATTTAGTGACAGCAAATTAAATTCATGTATGAATTAGAATACCGATGGTCCAACCGTTCGCGGATGTTACCTCCCTCACTGAGAGTTGTTATGTATATTGCTTCACCAATCCTGCATTTCCGAGTATCCAATCAGGTAATCCGGGAATAAGTCCGCTGAAGACTCTTGACAATAGACGCCTTAATTCACGGCTTGAATATTACAGTAGAGCGTCGAACCAGTTGAGAGCGTTGCCAATTGGCATAAAGCCAAACGTTTTGACGAAGGCCACAGATTCCGCGAACTACACCGCCTTCATAGGGATTATGTGCTCGTGCCCAGAGAAACAAATGCGCATTCCATTCAGTGACGGGCGCGTAATCTTCGTGTATGGGTTACAAGACCGCGGGTCAAACTGGTCGAGAACGATGCCACTTTCTGTGAGAGACGAATGGCGGAGGCAATAGCTTTAACAATTCTGTCATTCTGAGAGTCAAGCCAGGTATTCCGGGAGTAAATCCGCTGAACTGGGTTGGTAATAGACATCTTCACTCACGGTCTGAATATTAAAATAGTGCGTCAGACCGTTTGAGAACTTTACCATTAGCTATGAAGTCAATAGTTTTACCGACGACATTTCCTTCCACGCACGTCACCCGCTTAATGGAGAGTATATTATCGCGATCGGAGGGCAAATTGGTGTACATTTTAGTGACGAGCAGATTAATTTCATGTATCAACTGGAAGATCGCGGGTCAAGCCGCTCGGGGCCGCTACAACCTTCTTTGAGTGCCGAACGACTAAGTCAAATGCTTCACGCATCCTGTGGTTGCGACCAATAAATGATAAATAATGAAGCAGACCGTCATACCGTTGTAGAACATAATGCTATAGAGTTGAACTCTATCCCGAAGTGTTAAGGTGCCCGTCACTAAAATGTCTACTAATTTGTATTGCTGAACACAAAGTTATACTCCCGATAATGCGGTGAAGTTCGAGAAATGTACGGCCTTTGGCAAAACGTTTGACTTTAAAGCAATTAGAAACGTTCCCACACGGTGTGACGCTATATCTTAATATTCAGTTCGTGAATTATGGTATGTATTGTCAATCCTGTTCAGCGGATTTACTCCTGGAATACCTGATTTGACTCTCAGAATCGCAGGATGGGTGTAGCTATTGACTTAGCCGTTCGTGTCTCACAGAAGGTGGTAAAGTTCTCGAACGGTCTGACCCTCGATCATCTAATTTATGAATGAAATTAAGTTGCCGGCCACTAAAATTTATACAATCATGCTTCTCTGACCATGATGTTATACTCTCGATACAGCGGGTTAGTTTCTCGGAATGTAAGGCCATCAGTAAGAAGGCAGAATCCATACCAATAGAAAACGTTGGGCAAGTGTATGGTCCTGTACTTTAACATTTATGCCTGGTAGTAGGGTGTTAGTGCCAATACTGAACAGCGCATTCACTCCCAGAGCACGTAGTTTGACTCTCGGAATCACAGGAAACGTGAAGCATTTGATTTAGCCGTTCGAAACGCAAGGAATGTGATAACGTTCCTGTACGGTTTGACACTCCATTTTCTAATTTATACATGTAGTTAAGGTGCCGGACACTGAAATGAGGACTAATTTCCTTCTCCGAACACGAGGTTATTCTTTCGATTCTGCGGGTTAGGTTCTTGAACGGTAAAGTCATCACTAAAACTTCTGACGTTAGACCAGTAGGTAACGTTCTACGAGGGATAGACTGTGTACCTTAATATTCATACCGTAAATTAAGATGTCCATTGCCAATAATTTGCAGTTGCGTGTCTCTCGGAATGTCTGGTTCGTCCTTCGGAATCACAGGATAGGTGAATCTGTTGACTTATACATTCGACTCTCAAAAAAAGGCGGTAACGTTCTCCAACTGTTTGACAATCTATCTCCGAATTCATTCATGGAATTAAAGTGGCCGTCACTAAAATTTGTAGTAATATGTTCGACTGAACTCCAGATTATACGTGCGATATGTCGCGATAAGCTTTCGGAGGGTACGGATTTCTGTAGAACGTTTAACTCCATTCCAATTGGTAACGCCCTCCATCGGATTGTGACACTGCTTTCGTATTCAAACCATGAATTAAGGTGACTAATTCCAACAGTGTGCAGCTTATTTACTCACGGAATACCTGGCTTGTCGCTCGGGATCACAGGATGAGTGCAGCTATTGACTTAGCCTTTCGTCTCTCAGAG
Organism: Lasioglossum baleicum; assembly: GCF_051020765.1. Lineage (NCBI taxonomy): Eukaryota > Metazoa > Arthropoda > Insecta > Hymenoptera > Halictidae > Lasioglossum > Lasioglossum baleicum. Next base: position 11,437 of record NW_027469843.1, on the reverse strand, counting down.
AATGAGGATAAGATTAAGGTGTACGTTACTAAAATGTATACTAACTTGTTTCATATGTCTCGAAATTATTATCTCGATGCAGCGAGTTACATTCACGTAAGGTAAGTCCTTCGGTATAAAGAGTGACTCTATACGAACTTATAATTGACACCGACAGTATGTATATCTACTTTGATATTCATACAGTGAATTATGGTGTCAATTGCCTATGAAATTCAGCTAATTTCCGCCCGCAATGACTTGTTTGACTCTCGGAATCACAGGGTAGTTAAAGCTATTGCCATAGCTGTGCGACTCTCAAAGAAGGTGGTAACTTTCTGGAAGTGTATTGCCAATAGACACCTTAATTCACGGTTTGAATAGTAAAGTAGAACATCATACCGTTTGAGAACGATACCTATTGCTATTAGGCAAACGTTTTACCGGAAACCTTACCCTCCGAAAAACTTAACCGCAGGATCTGGAGTATATCATCGTGTTCAGTGGGTCGAATTAGTATAAATTCTGATGACGGGCACCTTAATTTCATTTATGAATAAGATGATCGATGGTCAATCCTTTCTTGAGAGTCGCACAAGCAAGTCAATAACTACACATATCTTGTGATAGCGAGAGTAAAGCTGGTATTCCGTGATTAAATACACTGAACAGAATTGGCAATAAACACCTTAATTCACTGCATGAATATTCAGGACGATAGCCAAACCGTCGGACAACATTACCAAATGGTATAAAGTCATTCTTTATGACCAATACCTTGCCTTCCGTGCAACAAACCCGTTGCAGGGAGTGTCTTATTTACTGTCCACGCACAAACAAATCAGTAGACATTTTGGAATAGGGACACCTTATATTCATGTCTGAGTAGCAAAATCGGGAGACAAACCATTGGCGAACATTACTATCCTTCTTGAAAGTGGCACAGCTAAGCCAATAGCTTCACTTATCCTATTATACCAAGAGTAAAAGCAGGTATTTCGGGAGTAAATCGGCTGAGCAGTTTTGGCAACAGCCACCTCAGTTCACTGATCGAATATTAATGTACAGAGTCAAACCGCTGTAGAACGATACGTACGGGTATGGAGTCAAACGTTTTGCTGATGACTTTACCCTCCGAAGAACTAACCCCCTCTATTGGGAGTATAACATGGTGATCAGTTGGACGAATTTGTAAACACTTTAGTCATGCGCACCTTAATTCGATATATGAATAAGAAGATACAGTGTCGTACCGTTTGAGAATGTTACCACCTTTTCTAATCGACGATCGGCTAAGACAATAGCTTCACCTTTCCCGTGATTCCGTGACTCGGACCAGATATTTCAGGAGTCAGTCTGCTGAAGAGTATTGGCAATCGACTGCTTAATTCACTGTATGAATATTAAAGTAGAGCGTATAACCGTTTGAGAACGTTACCAATTGTCTTATCGTCATACCCTTTACCGGAAACATGACCTTCCAAGAACATAAGCTGTTCTGTTGTGGGTATAACTTCGTGTTCACAGAAACATATTACTGTCCATTCTAGTGACGGGCACCTTCATTTCATGCATGAATAAGGAGATCGAGCATCAAACTCTTCATGATCGTTACCACCTTCTATGAGATTCGTACAGCTAAGTCATTAGCATCACCAAACCTGTTTTTCCGCGAACCAAACAAAGTATTCCGGGAGTGAATGCCCTGTACTGTATTGCCATTAGACACCTTAATTCACGGTATTAATGATAAGGCAGACCGACAGGCCATGAGAGAGCGTTACTTATTGATATGGAGTCTAGCAATTGACAGACAGCCTTACCGTCCGCGAAGCTAGCCCGCCGTATCGAGAGTATAACTTCGTGATCAGAGATACAAATTAGTGTACATAATAGTTGCGGGCCCCTCAGTATCATGAATGAATAACTAGATAGGGTGTCAAACCGTTCGAGAACGTTATCACCCTTCTGAAAGTAGCACAACTGAGTCAATAGCTGCAGCCATCCTGCGATTCCGAGTGGCAAATCAGGTATTCCAGGAATAAATTCGCTGAGCCTTATGGGGAATCAGCACCCCAACCAACTGGATGAATACTGAAGTACAGCGTAACACCGCTGGAAAACGTTACTAATAGATATAACGTCATACACCATACCAGACACCTTACCTTCCAAGAACCGAACCCGCTGAAGAGGGTGTCATGCTTAGTGCTCACCGCAACTAACCAGGAGATGTATTCGCTGGCGGACAGCTTTTTTCACGTACGAATACAAAATTTGAGAGTCAAACCGGTTGGAGAACGATGCCACCTTCTTTGAAAGTCGCGTATCTAAGCCAATAGTTTCACCTATCCTGTGATTGCGGGAGTCAATCCACGTATTCTAGGTGTAAATATGCAGAACAGAATTGGCAATAGACAGCATAATTCATGGTATGAATATTGAAGTAGAGCGTCAAACCGTTTGAGAACGTTTCCAATTGGCATAACGACGCACTCTTTAGCTGATACCTTTCCTTCTGAGAACATAACAAGCTGTATCTTGTGCATAGCTTCGTCTTCAGCGGAAGAAATTTGTAGACATTTTAATGGCGAGTACCTTAATATCAAGCATGAATTAGAAGATTGAGCGTCAAACCCTTCGATAACCTTATGACATTCTTCGAACGTCGCACAGCTATGTCAATAGCTGCAGCTATCCTATGGTTCCGATAGGCAAATCAGGTATTCCACGACTAAACTCGCTGATCAGTATTGGCAATAAACACCGCACCTCACTATATGAATATCAGTGTACAGCGTCAAACCGCTGAAGAACGTTACCCATTAATATAACGCCATATTCCTTACCACACACTTTTACTTCCTAGAACCGAACCCGACGTATAGAATGTCATGCTTAGTGCTCACAGAAGTAAATTAGGAGACACTTGAGCAGACAGACATCTTTATAATGTATGAATTAGAAGATCGATATCGTTATCAGATCCATCGGGAGTCCCACAGCTAAGTCAATAGCCTCACCTATCCTGTGATTCCGTGAGTACGAAGGTTTTACCGGCTTTACCAACCGGTATGAAGTCAAACGGCTTATCGATGGACCTTCCTTCCGCGAACCACACTGGCCTCATCAAGAGTAAAAGTTCGTGTCCACAAAATGAAATTAGTCTCTATTGCAGTGACGGGCACTTTAACTTCATGTATGAATTAAATGATCGTGTGTAAAACCGTTCGAGACCGTTACCACCTTCTATGACATTCCAGACAGCTAAGTAACAGCTTTACCTATCCTATGCTTCCGACAGTCAGACCAGGTTTTCTGGGAGCAAGTACGGTGAACAGTATTAGTAACGGACACCTTAATTCACGGTATGAATATCAAATATAATGTCAAAGCGATTGAGAACGTTACCAATTGTTATAAACTAAAAAGTTTTACCGAAGAGTGTACCCTCCGAAAAGATAACCCGCTGTATCGAGAGCATAACTTCGTGTTCAGTGGAAGAAATTAGAAAACATTCTTGTGACGGGCTCATTAATTTCATTATGAACAATAAGATCAAGTGTCAAGCTGCTCGAGAACCTTCTCACCTTCTGCGAGAGACGAACGGCTAAATGAGTAGCTTCTCCTATCCTGAGATTCCGAGATTCAAACCAAGTATTCCGGTAGTAAATCCGCTGAACGGTATTGGAAATAGACACTTTACATCATGGTTTGTATATTAAAATAGACAGTCACCCAGTTTTAGATCGTTACCAGTGGTTATAACGTCAAACGTTTTACGGAAAACCTTACCGTCCGAGAAGCTAACCCGCCGTATCGAGAGTATAACATCGAGTTTAGAGAAACAAGTCAGTACACGTTTTAGTGACGGCACCGTAAATTCATGTATGAATTAGAATATCGATGGCAAACCTATTGAGAACAATCTCGCCTTCTTTGAGGGTCGAGCGTCTAAGTCAATAGCTTCTCCTACACTGTTATTCCGACATTCCAAACAGGAATTCCCGAACTCAATCCGCTGTACACTATTGGCAATGGTCAACTTAATTCACTGTTTGAATACGAAAGTACAGAGCCTAACCATTGCCCAACGTTACCCTTTATCCAAGAAATTAACCTGCTGCATCGAGAGCATAACTTTGTGTCCAGAGAAGCATATTAGTAAACATTATAGAGACGTGCTCTATAATTTCATGTATGAATTACATAATCGAGGGCGAAATCAATCGAGAACGTTACAACCGTCTTTGAGCGTCGCACAGATAAGCAAGTAGCATCACCTTTGCTGTGATTCCGAGAGACAAACCAGGTATGCCGGGAGTCAATCTGATGTGCAGTGTTGCCATCGTACACCCTATTTGACGGTATAAATATGAATGTCACAATTTAAACCGTCGCCGAACGATACGAATTGGTATAGGATCAAATTTTTCCCGAAGGTCTTACCATCCGCGTGGATAACACGCCGTATTGAGTGCATATCTTCGTCTTCAGAGAAGCCAAGTAGTAACCATTTTAGCGATGGGCACCATAATACCATGTATGAATTAGAAAATGGTGTGTCAAACCATTCGGTAACGTTTCCATCTTCTGTGGGAGACGAACGGCTTAGTCAATAGCTTCACCCATCCTGCGATTCCGAGAGTCAAACCAGGCATTTCGGGTGTAAACCTGCTGAACAGTGTTGGCAAAAGACACCTTCATACACGGTTCGAATGTTAAAATAGAGCGTCAAACCGAATGAGAACGTTACCACCACCCCTAAGAGTCGATCGGATAGGTCAATAGCTTCACTCATCCTGAAATTCCTAGCGCTATGCCAGGTATTCCAGGAGTAAATCCGAAGAACAGTATTGGCAGTACATACCATAAATCACTGTATGAGTGTTAAAATAGGGTGTCGTACCTTCAGCGAACATTTCCAATTTGTATTAAGTCATTCTATTTCCCGAATACCATACCTTCCGAGAACCTAACACGCTGTACCGAGTGTCACGCTTGTTGCTGGCGGAAATAAATTTGTACACAATTTAGTGGACGGACACCACATTTCAGTGTATAAATAACCACATCAAGAGTCTATACGTACGAGAACGTTTCCACGTTCCCTGTGCGTCGCACAGCTAAGTCAATAACTTTACATAACCTGTGCATCCGAGTGTCATAGCAGGTATGCTTGGAGCAAATCTGCTGGACACTATTGGCAATAGATATTTTAATACGCGGTTTGAATGCTATTGCGGACCGTCAAACTGTTCCAGAATGTTACCAATTGTTATAGAATCAAACACTGTACCGATAGCCCTACCTTCTGAGAAATTAACCCGCCGTATTGAGAGTGTAATTTCGTGTTCAGAGAGGGAAATTAGTGTCCATTTCAGTAATGGGCCCCGTACACGTCATGTAGGAATTGGAAGATCGAGAGTAATATAGTTCCAGACCGTTACCACCTTCTATGATATTCGAACACATATGTGAACAGCATCACGCATCCTGTGATAACGAGAGTCACAGTACGTATACCAGGAGTATATCCGCTGAAGAGTAATGACAATGATCACCTAAATTCTCCGTCTTAATGTTAAAGATGAGCCACAATCCGATTCAGAACGTTACCAATTGCTATTGGGTCAAACATTGTACAGTAGGACGTGCCTTCCGCGATCCGCACCCGCTTCATCGAGAGTCAAACTTCGTGTTCAGAGAAATAATTAGTATTGACTTCAGTGACGAACACCTTTACTTCATGTATGAATTAGGAGATAGAGTGTCAAACCGTTCGAGATCGTTACTACCTTCTTTGAGGGTAGATCGGCAGAGTCAATAGCTTCACCTGTAGATGTGATTCAAGACTCAAGCCATGTATTCTAGAAGTGAATCCGCTGAACAGCGTTGGAATCAGACATCTTGTTTCCTGGGTTGAATATTACCGTAGAGAGTCGATCCGGTGGAGAACATAACGGATTGTTATGCAGTCAAACATTTTACCGAATACCTTACCATCCTAGAACCTAATTCGCGGTATCGAGTATCGTGCTTAGTGCTCACGGAATGATATCAGTGGACATTATAGCAGAAGCACATTTTATTGTCATATGTGAATAGCAAAATCGAGAGTAGAACCGTTGGAGAGCGACCCTACCTAACATGAGAGCCGAACAACTGAGACAATAGCTTTACCTATCCAGTTATTCCCATAGTCATACCACGTATTCCAGGAGCCAATCCGCTGCACACTGTTGCATTGAAGACCTTAATTCACGGTACGATTATTACAGTATGGCGTCAAACTGTTTGAGAGCGCTGACCAATTGGTATAAAGTCAAAAGACTTACCGAAGACCTTACCCTCCGAAAACTAACCCGCCTTATCGAGAGTATTACTTCGCGTTCTGAGAAAGAAATTAGTATTCATTTCAGTGACCGGCACCTTATCTTCATCTATATATTAGAATATCGGTGGTGAAAACGTTCGAGGAAGTTACCACCCACTTTGAGAGTCGAACGTCTATGTCAATAGCTTCACCTATCGAGTGGTTCTAAGAGTCACATCAGGTTACACTGTAGCACATCCGCTGAACGGTATTGGCAATGAAAACCATAATTCACGATTTGAGTACTAAGGTAGAGCGTCAAACCGTTGCAAGACTTTATGTATTCGCATCGAGTCAAACTTTTTACCGATGGCCTTATCATCCGAGAAACCAACCATCAGTGCGGGGTGCTCAGCTTTGTGTTCATGCGAAAATATAAGTTGACATTTTAGTTATGGGCTGCTTAATTTCATGTATGAATTAGTAGATCGGGTGTCACACCGTTCGAGATCGTTACCACCATTGCTGGGAGTAGAACACCTGAGTCAATAGCTTCACCTATCTTGTGATTCCGAAAATCGAACCAGGTATTACGGGAGAAAGTCCGCCGAAGAGTTTTGGCAATAGACACCATAATTCCCGGCTTGAATATTACATTAGAACGCCAAATCGTTTCAGAGCGTTACCAATTGGTATAAGGTCAAACGTTTTACCGAAAGCCATACCTTCCCCAAACCCCACCGGCTTCATCGAGATTATAGGTTCGTGTTCACAGAAGAAAATTCTCATTCATTTCCGTGACGGGCACCCTAACTTCATGTACGTATTAGATGATTGATAGCCAAACACCTCGAGAACGTTACCACTTTTTGTGAGGGACGAACGTCTAAGTCCATAGCCTGACGTATCCGGTGATTCGGTGAGACAAACCCGGTATAGCTGGAGTAAATCCGGTGAGCAGTATTGCCAATAGACACCTTAATTTATAGTATGAATAATATAGTAAAGCATCCAACCGCTTCTGAGCATTGCCAGTTGGTATAAAGACAAGCATTTTACCGATGGCCATACCTTCCGCGAACATTAGCGCCATAATCGAGAGTATAAGTTCGTGTTCAGAGAAAGAAATGTGTAATCATTTCAGAGACGGGCGCCTTAAATTCATGTGTGAGTTAGAAGATCGATTGTCAATCTGTTCGAGACCGTTACCACATTTTACGAGTGCTGAAAGGATAAGTCTATTGCTTCACCTATCTAGTGATGTCGGGAATGATACCACGTAATCCGTCGGTAAGTCAGCTGAAGTTTATTGGCAACTGACACCATAATTCACGGTATGAATACTAATGTAGAGTGTCAAACAGACGGAGAAAATTACCAATCAGCATCATGTCATTCCTTTGACCGAGAACCATACCTTCCGAGAACCTACACCGCTGTAGCTAATGTCCTGCTTAATGTGCACGAAAACAACTTGGTAGACATTTTAGCAGACCGACACCACATGTTTGTGTACTAATTCAAGCACTGAGAGTCAAAGCGTTCGAGAACGTTACCACCTTCAGTGAAAGACAAACGGGTAAGTCAATAGCTTCACCTATCCTGTGGATCGGAGAGCCAGCCCGGGAAAACGGAGAGTAAGTTCGCTGAAGAGCATTGGAAATAGACACCTCAATTCACGGTCTGAGATATAAAGTTGGTAGTCAAATCGTCGAGCAGAATTAGAAATTGTTATAGAGCCATCCTACTAACAGACTATGTTACCTTCCGAGAACATAACCGGCTGCATGGAGTGTCTTGCTTTGTGTTGTGATTAATAAATTAGTATCCACTTTGGTGGTGAGCGCCATATCTTCATGTATGAATAATAAGATAGAGGGTCATACCGTTCCAGAGCATTGCCACGTTTCTGAGAGTCGAACGACTAAGACAGTAGTTTTTGCTATCCTGTGATTCCGAATGTAAAACCAGGTGTTCGGGTATTGAATCATCTGAACAGTATTGGGTATGGACAATTTAAATCACAGTTTGATATTTAAGTAGTTTGTCAAACCGTTTGAGGGCTTTACCAATTGGTATGGAGTAAATCGTTTTACCGAAGGCCTTACGTTCCGCGAACCTGACCAGCTTCATCGAGAGCTTTACTTCGTGCTCAGTGAAAGAAGCTAGTATTAATCTCAGGGACGGGCACCTTAACTTCATGTATGAATTGGAATATCGGGCGTCAAACCTCTAGAGAACGATGCCAACTCCTGTGAGTGACGATCGGCTATGTCAGTAGCTTCACATATCCTGTGATACACATTGTCAAACCAGGTATTCCGGGAGTATGTTCTGTGAACAGTATTAGCAGTAGACATCTAAATTCGCCGTTTGTATACTTAATTGGAGTGTCCATCCATCCGAAATGGTAACCAGTGGCTGTATAGTCATACTTCTTCCCGAATACCTAGCCCTCCGAACGCCAACCAGCTGTATCGGGGGTGCAACATAGTGTTCAGTGGGACGATTTATTATACATATTAGTGACTGTACCTTAAATTCATGCATGAAGTTGGAGCTCGAGGGACAAGCATTTGAGAACGTTACCACGCACTTTGAGATTCGAACGGCCAAGTTAATGGCATCTCCATTCCTCTGATTCCGAGAATCATACCAGGTATTCCGTGTCTATCCGCTTAACAGTATTGGCAATAGACAGTTAATTTCCCGGCAAGAACATTAGAGCAGAGCATTAAATCGTTATATAGCTTTACCTATTCGTATAGAGTCAATCCTGTTTCCGGAGGCCTTACCTACCTAGAACGTACCCCGCTGTATAGAGAGTATAACCTTGTGTCCAGAGGAACATACTAGCATTCATATTAGTGACGGGCCCCGTAATTTCATGTATAAGTTGCAAGATCGAGTGTCAAACCGTTCGAGAACGTTAGCAACTTTTTTTAAAGTCGTACTGCTTATTCAATAGCTTTACCCACTCTGTTATTCCGAGATTCAGACCAGGTATTATGAGTGTAAATCCGCAGTACAGTATTGGCAACAGACACCTTAATTCGCGGTATGATTATTAAAGTAGAGATACAAATCGTAGGAGAACTTTACCAATAGGTGTGACGCTAAACTTCTTACAGGACACCTTACTTTCTGCGAACCTAACGAGCTGTGTAGATGGTATGACTTCGTGTTCGGAGAAACAAATTAGTGTGCATTTTAATGAAGGGAACCATAAATTCTTGTATGAATTGGAAAATCGAGTGTCAATCCTTTCGAAACCGTTATCACCCTCATTGTGAGACGAGCGGCTTAGTCAGTAGGTACAACTATCATGCGGTTCAGAGTGTCAGGCCAGAATTTCCGGGTATCTATCCGCTGCACGGTATTGGTATTGGACTCCTTAATTCGCGGTTTGAACGTTAAAGTAGGGCGTCAATTCGTTTAAGAACGTTACCAATTGCTGCAACCTCAAACGTTTTACCGAAGACGTAACCCACTGGAAAACTATCCCGCTGAATCTAGAGTATAACATCGTGTTCAGTGGAACGAATTAGTAAAAATTTTATTGACGAGCGCCTTAACTTCATATACGAATCAGAAGATTCATGACCAAACCGCTCCAGCACGATGCCGCATTCTCAAAGCAGGTATGCCTCGAGTCAATCTGCAGAATAGAATAGGCAACAGACACCTTAATACAATGTTTGAATACAACTGTAGACCGTCAAACCGTTATAGAACGTTACCTATTGGTATAGAATCAAACACTGTACCGATAGCGCTACCTTCTGAGAAGCTGACCCGCCGTATCGATAGTATACCATTGTGAACAGAGAAAGAACCTAGATTACATTTCAGTGTCGGACATATTACCTTCATGTATGAATTAGAAGAGCAACGGTCAAACGGTCCGATAAACTTGCCGGATTCTGTAAGAGGCGAACGACAAAGTGAACAGCTTGACCGACCCTGAATTTCCGAAAGTCAAGCGAGGTATTCCGTTAGTAAATCCGCTGAAGAGTGTTGGCAATATACTCCATAATTCACGATCTAAATATTGAAGTGCAGCGACTTACCGTTTTAGAGCGTTGCGAATTGGTATAAAATCAAACACATTGCCGAAGCCCTAACTCTCCGAAAAATTAACCCTCTGCATTGAAAGCATAACCTCGTATTCAGAGAAAGAAATTAGTATTCATTTCAGTGACGCGCACCTTAACTTCATTTATGATTTGATGGTCGAGTGCCGTTTCGCACGAGGACGATGTCACGTCCTGGGAGAGGCGATCGCGTAAGCCAATGGCATCACCTACCCTGCGATTCCGACGGTCAAACCAGGTGTTCCGAGAGAAAATCCGCTGAACAGTATTAGCAATAGACACCTTAATTCACGGCTTGAACATTAAAGTAAAGCGTCAAATCGTGTAAGAACATTACAAATTGGTATAACGTCACATGTTTACCGAAGGGGTTAACTTCCGCGAATCTCACCGGCTGTATCGAGGGTATAGCTTCGTATACAGAGAAAGGAATTAGTCTTCATTTCAGTGACGGACACCATTAATTCATGTAAGAACTACACGGTCGAAGGTCAATCGGCTCGATAACGTTGCCCCCTTCTGGGAAAGTCGCACATATTAGTCAGTAGCTGCAAATATCCTGCGATTCCGAGAGTCAGACCAGGTATTCCGGGAGTAAATCCCCTGAACGCTATTAGTAATAGATACCTTATATCGCTGTTCTAATAGTAAAGTAGAGCGCCATACCGTTTTAGAACATTACTAATTTGTAGAATGTAAAACGTTTACTGAACGCGTTATCTTCCGTGAATCTCACCGGCTTCGTCGAGGGTATAACTTCGTGTATAGGGAAAGGAATCAGTCTTCATTTCAGTGACGGGCACCCTAGCTTCATGCATCAATTATAAGATCGAGGATCAGTCCGCCGGCGTACGTTGTCACCTACTGTGACTGTCGAACGGCTAAGTAAATGTCTACTCCTATCCTGCGATTCTGAGTGTCAGACCAAGTATTTCGGGAGTAAGTCCGCTGATGTGTATTGGCAATAGACACCTCAATTCACGGTATTAATATTAAGGTAAAACGTCCAACCGTTTGAGAGCGTTACCTAATGCTATAAAGTCAAACG